>NC_073386.1:3783788-3863788 GCF_028641065.1 Leucoraja erinaceus | reverse complement strand
GTGGTCTAGCTGAGGCCTCGAGTACGCGGGGGGACCGCTCTCGAGCATGAAGGAGAGTTACGAAGACCTCCTGTGACCTCGTGTCGACCATGCTGCGAGTATGAGTCGAGAGTAAACTCACCAGAACTCGCGGATTAGGTCGTCCAAGTGGGACAGGCCCTTTTGAAAAAGTGTCATTTTGAAGACCTCCTTTGACTATGTTGAAGACTAGCTTTGGAAAAATTGGACACTGAGTGGTGGAGAGTGAAGATGACCTCCTTCGATCTCCCTACGACTATGATGAAGATTATCTGCGACTACCTTTGATTACCTACGACTAACATGCCGACCTACTACAACCTAGTTTGACTAAACCGACGAGTAAAAAAAAATATAGATTTTTTCCATGGCGACCTTTTTTTACTCGCGGGCGTTTTTCAACATGTTGAAAAATACGCCGCGACCGAGCTGAGGCCTCGAGTACGCGGGGACTACTCTCGAGCATGAAGGAGAGTAACGCAGACCTCCTAGGACCTAGTGTCGACCATGCTGCGAGCATGAGTCGAGGGCAAATTCTTCTAAACTTGCCAATTAGGTTGCCGCAGTGGGACAGCCCCTATACAGAGTACAATTAGCTCAGATTGATCGCAGGCAATTAATCTTTAGGGCGACATAATTCAAGGGGCAGCACAACTAGTAGAGCTGGTATTTCACGAATCCAACTCTCCAGATCCCAGGGTCTGAAGAAGGGTTCCGACCTGAAACATCACTTATTTCCTCTCTGCAGAGATACTCATGCTGCCGAACTCCTCGCGGTGAGCCCTGTCAACTGACCTCGGTCAGGCCTACGACACAAACAGAGACAGCAGCAGTCGCCGCAGCTTGGCGCCAACCCGGAGCATGCGCCCTTTTTTAGGGCGGGCACCTACGGATGTCGAAACCGGATGGCATCGCTATGCCGCAGACTTCTGCTGCCTCAAACGCAAGAAGGAGAAGAAGAAGGAGAAGAGATGCTGCCTGACCCACTCAATTACTCCAGCTTTTGGTGTCTATCTCCCAGGCTCAATCCTGAGCTGCCCCGGTGCTCCCTGCATGAAGTTTGCACGTTCTCCCCCTGTGACCGAGTGGGTTTCCACCAGGTGCTCTGGTTTCCTCCCACACCCCAGGGACTTGCAGGTCAATTGGCCGCTGTAACTAGCCTTGTGTGGTGGAATCTGGGAGGAGTCGACGTACATGTGAAGTGAATATATTGGGATTAGGGTAAATGAGTGCTTAAGACCACACTCCAAAGATGTGCAGGTTCGTAGGCTGATTGGCTTGGTATGCATGTAAATTGTGTCTAGTGTGTGTAGGATAGCGTTAGTGTGCGGGGATCGCTGGTCGGCGCGGACTCGGTGGGCTGAGAACGGTCTGTTTCCACGTTGTATCTCTTATTGCAGGGGTGGGGAATCTGCGGCCTTCTAGGCCATCAAGTGCGGCCTTTTTCGAGATTTACTAGAATGTTGCCTGGGTTTCAGCAACTAAGTTACAGAGAAAGGTTGAACAAGTTAGGGCTTTATTTTTGGAGCGCAGAAGGTTAAGGGGGGACTTGATAGAGGTTTTTAAAATTATGAGAGGGATAGACAGAGTTGACGTAGAAAAGCTTTTCCCACTGAGAGTAGGGAAGATTCAAACAAGGGGACATGACATGAGAATGAAGGGACTGAAGTTTAGGGGTAACATGAGGGGAACTTCTTTACTCAACAAGATGGTAGCTGTGTGGAATGGCTTCCAGAAAAGATAGTTTCAAATCTAGGTACGTTCAGTTTATCATTTAAAAATAAATTCTCCCTCTATGGGGGGAAGTCCCATGGCGGGGTTATGGTCTGGCGCAGGTTTATAAAAGTCTGTTTCCACGTGTGTTCTCTTACTGAAGGGTGGGAACCTGCGGCCTTGCTGTAATTGTTATCAAGTTATATGGCCTTTTGAATGAATCCAGATTTTGTAGAACAAATCCTTTTATTTTTATTAGTATGTTTTTGTTCATCTTTTATGATTTTTATTTTAATCTTAAAATGAACGTATTTAAAATACCAAAGGGTAAAAGAAGATTCAACGAAATAATACTCCAGGACTGACGGCCACAATTAAAACATTAGTAAGTCATGAGGGCTATTTTAACAAAATAATGTACATTTTGAAGTATATCTAATTAAAGTTTCTTGGATGCGGCCTTATTAGATTACAGCTAACTTAATGCGGCATTCCAATATGAGAAGGTTCCCCACCCCTGTCTTAACGGAAGCATCCTTCCACAACCAGAGAGCAGTGCTGAACTATGATCTACCTCTTTGGTGAAGCTCGGACTATCCTTGATCAGACTTTACTGGCTTTACCTTGCGCTGAATATTCACTTGTTGTGTATCTGTACACTGTGAACGGCTCGATTATAATCACGTATTGTCTTTCCGCTGACTGGTTAGCACGCAACAAAGGCTTTTCACTGTACCTCGGCACACGTGACAATAAACTAAACCAAACTGAACTAATCTAAACTTGTTTGCTGAAATTTGCTATGGAAGACTGCGGGAGGGAACAAGTCACAAACAAACAAGCCAGCAACTAAAACTTCATTGTTGACAACATCAGGGCCCAAGCTATCTCAGAGTCTCACGGTTCCTGGGGTAATAATGCTAATGCTTGTATATACTTTGAATAGCAATGTAATTAGAAAGCTATTTATTTCCAATTATCAGGTGGTCGTTGGAATATAACGCGATATGTCAGCATGTAATAAAGATGTTGCTATGATACTATTCACAGTGCTAATTATGCAGATCGTTAACAATATTCCAGCTATTTAACTTAGACGCAAGATTTGCAATATCTCACGAGTTGAATCAAAATGTGGAATTGAAAAAAAAACAGATCGCCACCTTTTTGTTTTGTTGTGTATTGAAACTTGGAAAATGGAATCCGGGGAGAGACACAGGGAACTGATGGTGGAACCTTGTATAGAACACACAGTGCTGGAGGAACTCAAAGTGTCAATAGACAATCAACAATAGACACTAGGTGCAGGAGTTCACGCCAGCACCGCCATTCACTGTAATCATGGCTGATCATCCACAATCAGTATCCCATTCTTGCCTTCTCCCCATATCCCCTGACTCCGCTATCGTTAAGAGCCCTTTCTTACTCTCTCTGAAAGCATCCAGTGAAGAGGCCTCCATTGCTTTCTGAGGCAGAGAATTCCACAGATTCGCAACTCTCTGGGTGAAAAAGTTTTTCCTCGTCTCCGTTCTAAATGGCTTGCCCCTTATTCTTTAACTGTGGCCCCTGGTTCTGGACTCCCCCGACATCGGGAACAGAACTCCGCCAATATTGGTTCAGGCAGCACCTCTGACTCATAGAAACATAGAAACATAGAAATTAGTTGCAGGAGTAGGCCATTCGGCCCTTCGAGCCTGCACCGCCATTCAATATGATCATGGCTGATCATCCAACTCAGTATCCCGTACCTGCCTTCTCTCCATACCCCCTGATCCTCTTAGCCACAAGGGCCACATCTAACTCCCTCTTAAATATAGCCAATGAACTGGCCTCAACTACCCTCTGCGGCAGAGAATTCCAGAGATTCACCACTCTCTGTGTGAAAAACTGATGATCAGACTGATTGCGGATGATCAGACTCTGAAGAAGGGTCCCAACTTTAAATGTGTAGGAAGGAATTGCAGCTGCTGGTTTAAACCGAAGATAGGCACAAAATGCTGGAGTAACTCAGCGGGGACGTGCAGCATCTCTGGAGAGAAGGAATGGGTGACGTTTTGGGTCGAGACCCTTCTTCAGACCCAACTTTAAATCTCGCCCATCCATGTCCTCCAAAGATGCTGCTGATATAGAGTGATACAGCGTGGAAACTGGCTCCTCAGGCCATCCTTGCCAACGTTGACCAACATGTTCCATCTACACTAGCCCCACCTGCCTACGTTTAGCCCATATCGCTCTAAACCTTCCCTGTCCATGAGCCTATGGTTCTTAAATGTTGTGATAGCACCAGCCTCAACTACCATTTCCGGCAGCCCGTTCCATACATCCACCATCTTCTTTGTAAAAAACAAGTTACCCCTCAGGTTCCCATTAAATCTCCCCCCCCCCCCCCCCCCCCCCCACCCCTCCCCCCCTCACCTTAAACCTACATCCTCTGGTTCTCGATGTCCCCAATTCTGGGCAAGAGACTCTGCCCGTTTACCCGATCTATTCCTCTCATGTTTCTATGTTTCCCATATTAGTGGCTTCAGCCACAAGCAATGCTGCTCTAGCCGAGGTTTAGAGCAAACGGCCAACAACTAGGATGCATCACCCATGGTCAGTCATGACCGAGGGGGACCTACGACAGGTTTATTCTATCTCACCAACCAAATGAAACATCCCCCCCCCCCCCCCCCCCGTGTCATTTGACAAGCTCTTTGTCCGGAGATTTGAAACTTACCTTCTTTGAAAGGACGCAGAGGAATATGAAGATGAACATCCCTTGGAAGGCATTGGAGATGGTGAAGAGGTACGCCGTCACCAGGGACCCCTTGATAATGTGCAGCACGCCAAAGGTCCAAGTGGCACCGAGGAGGAAGAGCAGGGCCAGAGCACCCCGGGCGCATGACCTGCAAGGGACAGAGAGATAGCATTACTTCACTGCAGGCGCAAGGAACTGCAGATGCCGCCATCTTGCGTAGAACACAGAGTGCTGGAGTAACTCAGCGGGTCAGGCAGCATCGGTCACTGGGCGACACAGTGGTAGATTTGCTGCCATACAGCGCCAGGCACCCGGGTTCGATCCCGACTACGGGTGCTGTCTGTACGGATTTTGTACGCTCTCCCCGTGTCCTGCGTGGGTTTTCTCCGGGATCTCCGGTTTCCTCCCACACTCCAAAGGCGTATGGACTTATAGGTTAAATGGCTTGGGTATAATTGTAAATTGTCCCTAGTGTGTGTAGGATAGTGTTAGCGTGCTGGGATCGCTGTGATCGGTGTGGACTCGCTGGGTCGAAGGGCCTGTTTCAACGCTGTGTCTCTAAACTAAACTAAACTAAACTAAATTTCGGGACGACATGGATAGGTGGCGTTTTGGGTCGGGACCCTTCTGTCGGGACATCGATATGTGATGTCTCGGGTTTGGACCAGTCTGGAGAACGACTGACTCGAAATGTTACCTATCCACGTTCTCCACAGATGCTGCCTGACCCGCTGAGTTACTCCAGCACTCTGTGAAACGTCACCTATCCATGTTCTCCAGAGATGCTGCCTGACCCGCTGAGTTACTCCAGCACTCTGTGAAACATCACCTATCCATGTTCTCCACAGATGCTGCCTGACCCGCTGAGTTACTCCAGCACTCTGTGAAACGTCACCTATCGACGTTCTCCACAGATGCTGCCTGACCCGCTGAGTTACTCCAGCACTCTGTGAAACGTCACCTATCCATGTTCTCCAGAGATGCTGCCTGACCCGCTGAGTTACTCCAGCACTCTGTGAAACGTCACCTATCCACGTTCTCCACAGATGCTGCCTGACACGCTGAGTTATGGTGCAGCAGCATCTATGGAGCGAAGGAAATAGGCAACGTTTCGGGCCGAAACCCTTCTGGAAATAGGCAACGTTTCGGGCCGAAACCCGGAAGGGTTTCGACCCGAAACGTTGCCTATTTCCATAGCTCCATAGATGCTGCCTGACCCGCTGAGTTACTCCAGCACTCTGTGAAACGTCACCTATCCATGTTCTCCAGAGATGCTGCCTGACCCGCTGAGTTACTCCAGCACTTGGTGTTCTACTCATTAGTTCACCATCCACACCGAGCTAGACAACGTCTACAAGTAACGTGCTCCCAGAACGTGAAGTCACAGGTTTTAGTTTTTCTTTAGTTTGTGCTACAGCATGGAAACAGGCCCTTCAGCCACTGACTCCTAGCTGATCATCGATCACCTGTACACACCAGTCCCATGGCATCCCATGTTTGCATCCTACAGGGCCTGTCGCACTTGCCGATTTTTTTCGGCGACTGCCGCCGTCATTGACTGACGTATCAGGGTCGCCGAAAGATTTCATAAATTCCATAAATTCACAACTCCCCGGGTGAAAAAGTTTTTTCTCACCTCAGTCTTAAATGACCTCCCCTTTTTCTTAGAATAAAGGGGAGGTCATTTAAGACTGAGGTGAGAAAAAACTTTTTCACTCGGGGAGTTGTGAATTTATGGAATTCCTTGCCACAGAGGGCAGTGGAGGCCAAGTCACTGGATGGATTTAAGAGAGAGTTAGATAGAGTTCTAGGGGCTAATAGAAATTAGGTAGAAACATAGAAATTAGGTGCAGGAGTAGGCCATTCGGCCCTTCGAGCCTGCACCACCAGGTAATGGAGTCAAGGGATATAGGGAGAAGGCAGGCACGGGTTACTGATTGGGGACGATCAGCCATGATCACAATGAATGGCGGTGCTGGCTCGAAGGGCCGAATGGCCTCCTCCTGCACCTATGATTCTATGTTTCTATTTCGTACATTTCAAAATCCAGTGACGACAAAAAAATGTTGCGGCGCTTGAGGAAGCGGCGCGCGTCAATACATCATCACGCCGTGACTTTTTCGGTGACCTGATATGTCAGTCAATGATGCCGACAGTTGCCAAAAAAAATCGGCAAGTGGGACAGCCCATTAAATGTTAGGGGGCAGTTTACAGAAGCCAATTAACCTACATACCGGTACGTCTTTAGGATGTGGGAGGAAACAGGAACACCCGGAGAAATCCCACGCGGTCACGGGGAGAACGTGCAAACTCTGCACAGACAGCCCCCGTGGTCAGGGTTGAAGTTGGGTCTCTGGCGCTGTGAGGCAGCAGCTCTACCTTTGGTAGATAGGGTGGTGAAGAAACCATTTAATGCATTGGCCTTAAGGGGTTGGACAGGCTAGATGCAGGAAGATTGTTCCCGATGTTGGGGAAGTCCAGGACAAGGGGTCACAGCTTAAGGATAAGGGGGAAATCCTTTAAAACCGAGATGAGAAGAACTTTTTTCACACAGAGAGTGGTGAATCTCTGGAACTCTCTGCCACAGAGTTTGAGGCCAGTTCATTGGCTATATTTAAGAGTGAGTTAGATGTGGTCCTTGTGGCTAAGGGGATCAGGGGGTATGGAGAGAAGGCAGGTACGGGATACTGAGTTGGATGATCAGCCATGATCATATTGAATGGCGGTGCAGGCTCGAAGGGCCTAATGGCCTACTCCTGCACCTAATTTCTATGTTTCTATGTTTCTATGTTTCTATGTTTCTATCAGTCAGGGAAGTGGCTAGAGACTGGGACATTATGTGACAGTTGTGCTAAGGGTTGACGAGGTAAGACGCCATTAAGCTGGAACGAATACAGAGAAGGCTTACAAGAACGTTGCCAGGATTTCAGGACCTGATCTACAAGGAGAGGCTGGGCAGGCTAGTACTTTATTCCTTGGAGAGCAAGAGGCTGAGTCTGGATGAGTTTACAAACAGGCCCTTCGGCCCACCGAGTCCTCACCGACCAGCAATCCCCGCACATTAACACTATACGCGCTGGGGACAATTCACATTTACACCAAGCCAATTGATCTACAAACCTGCACGTCTTTGGAGTGTGGGAGGAAACCGAAAATCTCGGAGAAAACCCACGCAGGTCACGGGGAGAGCGTGCAAACTCCGTTCAAAGAGCACCCATAGGCAGGATCGAACGCGGGTCTCTGGCGCTGTGAGGCAGCGACTCTACCATTGGTAGATAGAGCGGTGAAGAAGACTTTCGGTACATTGGATCGAACGGAGGTCTCTGGCGCTGTAAGCGCTATAAGGCAGCAACTCTACTGCTGTGCCACCGTGCTGTGCCAGGTGTAGTGAATAGATGGGATAAATGTACTCAAGGGCCAGTCCCACTTGGCGATTTTTTCGGCGACTGCCGGCATCATTGACTGACGTATAAGGTCACCGAAAAATCTGCAGCCTGATGACGTATTGGCGCGCTGTGTTTTTTCAAGTGTCGTAACGTTTATTTTGTCGCCACTGGATTTTGAAATGTTCAAAATCTTTTGGTGACTCTGATATGACGCCGGCAATCGCCGAAAAAAATCGCCAAGTGGGTCAGGCCCTTCAGTCTTTTACCAAGAGTAAGGGAATCATGAACATATCGGTTCCACCACAGGACCTCGTCTTAAAGAAAGACCAGGAGAAGTGGCACTGTTCTCAGGCTGTTCTCAACCCAAAATGTCACCTATTCCTCTCCTCCATAGATGCTGCTTGGCCAGTTGAGTTACTCGGGCACTTTTTGTCTATCTTGGGTGCAAACCAGAGTCTGCAGTTCCTTGCTACACCAGCGGCACTGTGTTTCATCCACCCGCCAGCTGCCTGCTTACTTAGGAGGTGGTTTTAGTTGAATTACAGTGCTGTCACTTCTGCTACAGGGGCAATTTATCACTTGTAATTAATGAGCTTTCAGCGTTTGCAGGTTTACAGATCTGTGTCCTCACTTGTTCTATTTGGATGGCAGTCACGTCAAGTTCATTGGCATATGTGCACAGGCACGGCGGCGCAGCGGTAGAGTTGCTGCCTTGCAGCGCCACCGACCCGGGTTCCATCCCGACCACGGGCGCTGTCTGTATGGAGTTCGTACGTTCTCCCCGTGATTTTCTCCGGGATTTTTAGCTTTAGAGATACAGCGCAGAAACAGGTCCACAGAGGCCACGTTGACCACACTAACACTACCCTACACACACCAGGGACAATTTACAAGCCTACAATCCTGTGCGTCTTTGGAGTGTGGGAGGAAAGCGCGGATCTCGGAGAAAAACCCACGCGGGCACGGGAAGAACGTGCAAACTCTGTGCAGACAGCACCCGTAGTTGGGATGGAAGCCGGGCTTTCAATCCCAACCAGGGGCCACAGTTTAAGAATGAGGGGTAAGCCATTTAGAACGGAGACGAGGAAACACTTTTTCTCACAGAGAGTTGTGAGTCTGTGGAATTCTCTGGAGGCCGGTTCTCTGGATGCTTTCAAGAGGGAGCTAGATAGGGCTCTTAGAAATAGCGGAGTCAGGGGATATGGGGAGAAGGCAGGAACGGGATACTGATTGGGGATGATCAGCCATGATCACATTGAATGGCGGTGCTGGCTCGAAGGGCCGAATGGCCTACTCCTGCACCTATTGTCTATTGTCTATTGTCTATGGCGCTGTAGGGCAGCAACTCTACCGCTGCGCCACCGTGCTGCCCCCAATCTCTGATTCTCCGGTATACCATACGGCATACAGGTTAGTAGGTTATTTGACTTGGTATAATTGTAAATTGTCCCTAGTGTGTGTAGGATAGCATTAGCATGCGGGGATTGTTGGCCAGCACGGACTCGATGGGCTGAAGGGCCTGTTTCCGCATTGTATCTCTATACAAAGGTAAACTAATGGTATAGGAACAACAGAAGTCTTGCAGCAGCAGCTTCACAGGCACATAGACTTGGACAACACACAAAAACATTTCCCTCTCCCCTGACTCTCAGTCTGAAGAAGGAAGGGTCTCAAGCCGAAACGTCGCCGACTCCTTTTCTCCGCAGAAAACCCATGGAATCACAGGGAGTACGTACAAACTCCGTACAGACAGCGCCCGCCGTCAGGATCGAACCCGGGTCTCCGGCGCAGTGAGGCAGCAACTCTACCGCTGTGCCACTGCGCAGTTCAGCCTTTGTCGTTTACTGCACCCATCTACCAACCAACCCCCCTCCTCCCCTCACCTGTATCCACCTACCACTTAAGATAGGCACAAAAAGCTGAAGTAACACAGCGGGACAGGCGGTATCTCGAGAGAGAATGAAGGGGTGACGTTTCAGGTCGAGACCCTTCTTCAGATGCTGCCTGACCCGCTGAGTTACTCCAGCTTTTTGTGTTCATCTTCGGTTTAAACCAGCGTCTGCAGTTCCTTCCTACACATCATCATCATCATCATCATCGGTGCTCACTCTCATGGAGGACGCCTGTGCGTGGCTTTGTTTAACATGGGGAGACTGGTGCACAGACAGCCACCCCACGGTCCTTGACAGATCTGGGTCAGGATCCAGTGGCATGGAGTCCAAGACGACCGGAGACCCTTTTCTGCTGCAGCCTCCATCCATCCGCCTTCCCAGCCGTTGTGACGCTCCACTAAGGTCAGCCATCGTCCTCCGCCTGTTCCACCGTTGAGGTCTTGGTTGGGTCGCTCTTTGTCAGAGACCTCCCCCTCGACCTTACCGCCATGGGTGACCCTACCAGGAGCATAGCTCCAGACGGCATCGCTCTCAGGATCTCAGGACCACACACAAGCTTCTCCGTCACGACAAGGTGACAATCCACAACCCCTACACATACTGTATTGTGAAGCCTCATCTACTTCCAATGCTTGTTTAAATCCAATACACGTTGAAATACACCTCCATGCAGTGACCTGGTTATAGCAAAAAAGTCGAAAGAAGGGTTTCGACCCGAAACGTTGCCTATTTCCTTCGCTCCATAGATGCTGCCTCACCTGCTGAGTTTCTCCAGCACTTTTGTCAACCTACAACTTTCAATATTACTTGATAGGGAAAAGAAGCTGGATGTTTGCCAATGATAAAGTAATCTCGAGTTTAATTAATTAAACACATTTTCGTTGACGTCTAGCGCGAGAAGGAAGGGTCTCGACCCGAAACGTCACCCATTGCTTCTCTCCAGAGACGTTGCTGAGTTACTCCAGCATTTTGTGTCTACCTTCATTTCGGTCTAGGCTAATTATTGCCTCCTCTTGTGAAGTAAAAGTGAAAACCTTTGTTTTGCGTGCTATCCAAACAGATCAGAGATATAATATCATTACAATCAAGCCAAACTCAAGTACAATCGGTAGAGCAAAGGGGAAGAAACAGATAAGTGCGGAATAATGTTCTCAGCATTGTAGCACACCAGTTCCACAGACAAAGTCCAAAGTCCGCAATGAGGTGGAGGTGAATCGGACAGTACCGCTAGCTTACGGAGGGACTGTTCAGAAGACTGACAACAGAGGGGAAGAATATTGCAACTGAGTTTAAATGAACAATTTCAGATTTTTAACCTTACCTAATATTTTCGTAGCAACTCACTTCCGGTTTCAACATGGATGTGTGCCGGAAGACCTTGTAAATAATGACTCCAAATGCCAGGAGGTTGACCTGAGAAATAAGCATAGATAATGTAAGAGGGATGACTGAGAGAGGGTTGGAGACATCAGGGAGAAAGAAGGTTAGACGGGCAGTATGATGCCAAGCCCAACTCTTATCTTCATGTACCTAATCCACGTACCGCCATGTCCATGTGGTTATCTAATGGTTTCTGAAACACCACTATTGTATCTGCCTCCACTGCCATCATAGAGTCATAGTCATAGAGGGAAACAGGCCCTTCGGCCCAACTTGCCCACACAGCCCAACAATGTCCCAGCTACACTAGTCCCACCTGCCCGCATTTGGTCCATATCACTCCAACCCTGTCCTATCCATGTACCTGTCTAACTGCTTCTTAAATGTTGGGAAGGTCCCAGCCTCAACTCTTAAATGTGTTGGGAAGGTCCCAGCCTCAACTACCTCCTCCGGCAGATTGTGGATGATCAGCCATGATCACATTGAATGGCGGTGCTGGCTTTTAAAATGATGAAGGGACCGTGGAAATGGCCCACTACTCCTGCACCATTGGGACATATTGTCTATTAAGGGACTGAGTTTAGGGGTAACATGTGATTCTTTACTCAGGAGTGGTAGCCAGCTTCCAGTGGAAGCAGGTTCGTTTTTTATCATTTAAAATAAATTGGATAGTTATATGGAAAGGGAATGGAGGGTTATGGTCTGAGCGAAGGTATATGGGACTAGGGGAGATTATGTGTTCGGCACGGACTAGAAGGGTCAAGATGGCCTGTTTCCGTGCTGAAATATGGTCAGTGGTTACCTCCTCTGGCAGGCACCATACACCCACCACCCTTTGTGTGGAAAAAGTTACCCCTCAGATTCCTATTAAATCCTTTCCCCTTCACCTTGAACCGATGTCCTCTGGTCCTCGATTCACCTATGGGCAAGAGACTCTGTGCATCTACCCGATCTATTCCCGCTGAGTTACTACAGCAATTTGTGTCTATCTTATGGATACAGACGCCGGCCCAAGTCACCATGCCGACCAGGATGCCCCATCTAAACTTGTTCCACTTGTCCACGTTTGTCCCAATTCCCTCAACACCTTTCCTATCCATGTACCAGTCCTTTAGAGTGTCTTTAAAAAGTTATTGTAGTACCTGGCAGCCACCATCCTCTGTGTCTCTCAGGTTCATATTTAATCTTTTCCTCTCACCTAAAACCCATGTCCCCTTTTTTTAATTCTCTAAGTGAACGACTCTGTGCTTCCAGGGGTGGTAATCCCGGGGTGGGCAGGGGGAACACGTCCCCCTCTGTTCTGAGAGGTAGGGGACATCCCCCCCAAGTTTTTGTAATCCGGATTTTAAAATCTCCGCTTTCCGCGAGACAGTGGGGGTGGGACATTGAAGGGCGCCGGTTGGACGAGAGAGACGTCAGTCAGCAGGCAATGGGGGCGGGACATGATGATTCAGCGCGATGATTGGAGGAGGGAGACGTGCCAAAACACTCTCGGCACAGACCTGCGCCTCATCCGCAGCCAGGATCGATCCCGGCTCACCGGCGTTGTCCCGTCCCCACCCGAATGCCCCCCCCCCCTCCCCACTGGTGGCCAGAGAGGTCGGGAGTCAGATGGGAGCTGTACCCCCAGTTCCACAGCCAGCACAGACAAGCAGCGCTAAACCCAGCTCAACTTTGCCTGTCCCGCCTGGTTAACCTACAGCCCTGACTGGACTTGCCCAGGCCCACAGCCAGCGTGGAGAAGCAGCGCTGGTATCCCGTCAGTCCAGGCAGGGCTGTAGGTTAACCCGGCGAGACAGACAGAGTTGAGCTGCATTTAGCGGTGGATTGAGCCTCCGAAGCCTTGCGCGTGTGTGTGTGAGTGTGTGTGTGCGGCCGGCAAAAAATTGTGTCCCCCTCTGTCCCCCGGTCCCTTCTAACATTTTGATTTCCGTGCCTGAGTGCATCTACCATTCTTGTTCCATCTATGTACCAATATATCCTCTTTCTTGTCCCGGGTGGCACGGTGGCGCATCAGTAGAGGTGGGAAGCACGGTGGTGCAGTGGCAGAGTTGCTGCCTGGTTCGACCCCGACCACGGGTGCTGTCTGTTCGGAGTTTGTACGTTCACCACGTGACCGCGTGCGTTTTCTTCGAAATCTGATATCCTCCCACACTCCAAAGACGTGCAGGTTTGTAGGTTAGTTGACTTGGTGTAAATGTAAATTGTCCCTAGTGTGTGCAGGATAGTGTTAGTGTGCGGGGATCGCTGGCCGGCGCGGAATCGATGGACGGAAGGGCCTGTTTCCGTGCTGTATCTCCAAACTAAACCAAATTAAACTACCTCCGATTTTCCCAGCATCTGCAGTTCTTTCTTAAAAAATACTGCCTCACCCACTGAGTTTCTCCAGCATTTTTGTCTCCCATTGATTTTTCCAGCATCTGCAGTTCTTTCTTTAACTGCTTGCACTGGCCCTAAATCACAGGCTACTTCCAATAGACAATAGACAATAGGTGCAGGAGTAGGCCATTTGGCCCTTCGAGCCAGCACCGCCAGTCAATGTGATCATGGCTGATCATCCACAATCAGTACCCCGTTCCTGCCTTCTCCCTATATCCCCTGACTCCGCTATCTTTAAGAGCCCTATCTAGCTCTCTCTTGAAAGTATCCAGAGAGCCGGCCTCCACCGCCCTCTAAGGCAGAGAATTCCACAGACTCACAACTTGCGTTATTCTGCAATCCCCCACCCTGGAAAAAGACTTTCACCCCCTCTATCCTCTGGTCCTTGATTCACCAACCCTGGGCAAGAGACTTTGTGCTCCTACCCGATCTATTCTCCTCATGATTTTATACACCTCTATAAGATCACCCCTCAGCCTCCTGAGCTCCAGGGAATAAAGTCCCAGCCTGCCCAATATCCCCTTATAGCTCAGACCCACAAGTCTTTACAACATCCTTGTAAACAAGGATATATTTCAGCATGGATCTGGTGGGCTGAAGTGCCCTATTTTTATCGACCCTGACTCTATGCATCACATCTCTGGCTCGTAAGACTCATAGAACATAGAACAGTACAAAGGTAGACAAGAAATGCTGGAGTAACTCAGCGGGACAGGCGGCATCTCTGGAGAGAAGGAATGGGTGACGTTTCCGGGTCGAGACCCTTCTTCAGACTGATGGCGGGGGAGGGGGCGGGACAGAGATAGAATGTAGTCGGAGACAGTAAGAATAGTGGGAGAACTGGGAAGGGGGAGGGAATGGAGAGAGAGGGGAGAGCAAGGGCTACCTGAAGTTAGAGAACAGTTCAACACAGCATTGCCAGAGTGAGCAACAGCGGAAATTGGAGGAACAGCACCTCATATTCCGCCTGGCGACCTTGCGTCCGGATGGCATTAACATTGACTTCTCCCAATTTTGCTAGCCCTTGCTGTCTCCTCCCCTTCCTTAACCCTCTAGCTGTCTCCTCCCACCCTCCTATCCCCCCGCCCTCGGGCTCCTCCTCCTCCCCTTTTCCTTCCTTCTCGCCCCCCACCCCCCATCAGTCTGAAGAAGGGTTTCGGCCCGAAACGTTGCCTATTTCCTTCGCTCCATAGATGCTGCTGCACCCGCTGAGTTTCTCCAGCAATTTTGTGTACCTTCGAACTTCCAGCATCTGCAGTTCCCTCTTGAACACAGTACAACACAGCAGTAGGCCCTTTGGTCCACAATGTCTCTGCCAGTCATGATGCCAAAACCAACTCTTATTCCAAGGGTCTGAAGAAGGGTTTTGACCCCCTAACATCACCTATTCCTTTCCTCCAGAGATGCTGTCTGACCCACTGAGTTACTCCAGCCTTTTGCGTCTATCTTCAGTTTAAACCAGCACCTGCAGTTCCTTCCTGCACTCCTATTCCAAGGAGTTATCTTAATATAACTCCCTCTCACTGCTCCCCTGCGATTCTGGCCTTGATTTGCTCTTTTCACACCATTCATTCTTTTGTTCTCTATACCTTTTGATACCTCAGCTTTCCCTCTCCCCTGGCACTCAGTCTGAAGAAAGATCTCGACCCACAAGATTACCTATTTCTTTTCTCCAAAGATGTTCATAGGTTCATCAGCGATAGAAGAATTAGGCCATTTGGCCCCATCAAGTCTACTCCACCATTCAATCATGGCTGATCTATCTTCCCCCCCTCAACCCCTATTCTCCTGCCTTCCCCCCATAAGCCCTGACACCTGTACCAATCAAGAACCTATCTATCTTCTGCCTTTAAAAGTATCTATTGACTAGGCCTCCGCAGCCTTTGGCCCGACCTGCTGAGTTACTCCAGCATTTTGTGTCTATGAATGAATGAATGAGTTTATTGGCCAAGTATTCACATACAAGGAATTTGCCCTGGTGCTCCGCCCGCAAGTGACAACGTGACATACAGTGACAGTTAGGAATAACACATAAAACATTAAACATTAATAATAAAACATTATCGATTAAACATGTGAATTAAATAAAATACCTGAGCAAAAGGAGGCTACAGATTTTTGGTTATTGAGTAGAGCTACTACTCGTGGGAAAAAGCTGTTTTTATGTCTGGCTGTGGTGGCTTTGACAGTCCGGAGTTGCCTTCCAGAGGGAAGTGATTCAAAGAGTTTGTGGCCAGGGTGAGAGGAGACAGAGATGATCTTACCCGCTCGCTTCCTGGCCCTTGCAGTGTACAGTTCGTCAATGGGAGGGAAGGTTGCAGCTGATAACCTATCAACCCATATCTGCCTGCACCTAGTTCATATCCCTCCATTCCCTGCATAACTATGTGTGTGTGTGATGGCAATTTCTTCCTTTTACAATGTCCCACTTTCCGTTACCATGACTACACAGATAAAAAGAACAGATCATCCAGCCGTTATCATGAAACAGCACCGTAGCCACCTTCGCTTGCATTGGAAAAGGAAGAAATTTCCATTACATTTGGGATCTGGGGGTCCTTGTTCATCAGTCAATGAAAGTAAGCATGCAGGTACAGCGGGCAGTGAAGAAAGCGAATGGCATGTTGGCCTTCATAACAAGTTGAGATTAGGAGCAAAGAGGTCCTTCTGCAGTTGTACAGAGCTCTAGTGAGACCACACCTGGAGTATTGTGTGCAGTTTTGGTCCCCTAATTTGAGGAAGGACATTCTTGCTATTGAGGGAGAGCAGTGTAGGTATACAAGTTTAATTCCTGGGATGGGGGGGACTGTCATATGCTGAGAGAATGGAGCGGCTGGGCTTGTACACTCTGGAGTTTAGAAGGATGAGAGGATATCTTATTGAAACATATAAGATTATTAAAGGTTTGGACACGCTAGAGGCAGGAAACATGTTCCCGATGTTAGGGTAGTCCAGAACCAGGGGCCACACAGTTTAAGAATAAGGGGTAAGCCATTTAGAACGGAGACGAGGAAATACTTTTACACGCAGAGAGTTGTGAGTCTGTGGAATTCTCTGCCTCAGAGGGCGGTGGAGGCCGGCTCTCTGGATACTTTCAAGAGAGAGCTAGATAGGGCTGTTAAAGATAGGGGAATCAGGGGATATGATGAGAAGGCAGGAATGGGGTACTGATTGGGGATCACATTGAATGGTGGTGCTGGCTCGAAGGGCCGAATGGCCTACTCCTGCACCTATTGTCTATTGACTATTTAAGTGTGAACTGTGTGTCTCCACCCCTGAGCCTGGTCTGGTCTGGTCACTTCTTGTCCGATATGATATATGTCACACCCATCTATGCATCTAATGCCCGCCTCCAAGTGATGAAACTAATACTGCTAGAAATATCTAGACAAAATTATATGATATGCCCACAGTAGCTAGCTTTAGCATAAATGGCTCCTAAAATGTGCTTGTCCAAAAGTCTCTTAAACATCACTCTCGTATCTGCTTCAACCACCAGCCCCCAGTAGCCATGGTGGTACAGCAGAGTAACAAATTCTTTCATAGCCTCTCTGAGCTGCTCCACCTATATGCTCCTACCCGGTGCCTCAGGTCAGCGGATCAGCTGCTCCTTGAGGTACCAAGGTCTAAGCGGAAGCTCAGAGGGGATAGAGCCTTTTCTGTTGCTGCACCGGCACTTTGGAACACTTTGCCGCTGCAGATCAGACAGGCCCCTTCACTGTCCATCTTTAAATCCTCCCTAAAAACGCACTTTTATTCACTGGCTTTCGACACTGGCTGAGACATTGTTCCTGTTTTAGTGCTTTTAATGTCTTTTAATTTTTTACTGTTTTTATAGTCCTGTCGTTTTAATGGTTTTAGTTTTGTGATAACTTTCTGTTGATTTCCCTTGTACAGCACTTTGTGGTAACTGATGTTGCCTAAAAGTGCTTTATAAATAAAGTTATTATTATTATTATTATTATAGGAATCTGAGGGGTAGCTTTTTCACACTCAGGACGGTGCGTGTATCGAACGAGCCCGCCAGACGTTGGTCGTTGAGGCAGGGACTATCCTGACGTTTAAGAAAGAGTTAGTCAGGTACATGGCTACTAGACACAAAATGGCTGGAGTAACTCAGCGGGACAGGCGGCATCTCTGGAGAGAAGAAATGGGTGACGTTTCGGGTTGAGACCCTTCTTCAGACTGAGGTCAGGGGAGGGGGCGGGACAAAGATAGAATGTTGCAGTGAGAGAGGATGTTGCTGAGCTGTCATCGGAGAGAAGAGGACATGGATAGACAATAGACAATAGGTGCAGGAGGAGGCCATTCGGCCCTTCGAGCCAGCACCGCCATTCTTTGTGATCATGGCTGATCGTCCCCTATCAATAACCAGTGCCTGCCTTCTTCCCATACACCTTGACTCCACTAGCCCCTAGAGCTCTATCTAACTCTCTCTTAAATCCATCCAGTGATTTGGCCTCCACTGCCCTCTGGGGCAGGGAATTCCATAAATTCACAACTCTCTGGGAGAAAAAGTTTTTTCTCACCTCAGTCTTAAATGACCTCCCCTTTATTCTAAGACTGTGACCCCCTGGTTCTGGACTCGCCCAACATTGGGAACATTTTTCCTGCATCTAGCTTGTCCATTCCATTTATAATTTGATATGTTTTTATAAGATCCCTCTCATCCTTCTAAACTCCAGTGAATACAAGCCTAGTGTATTCAACCTTTCCTCGTATGACAGTCCCCGCCATCCCAGGGATCAATCTCGTGAACCTACGCTGCACTGCCTCAATCACAAGGATGTCCTTCCTCAAATTAGGAGACCAAAACTGTACACAATACTCTAGATGTGGTCTCACCAGAGCCCTGTACAACTGCAGAAGAACCTGTCTACTCCTATACTGAAATCCTCTTGTTATGGAGATTTGAGTTACTATGCAGCCATGCGAATGAAACGAACACAACACACGATAACATGAACATCCCCCACACAGTGGATTCAATGTTTCCCTGTGTGAGGGAAGGCAGTAATGTTCAGTCATCTTCCTCTTTGTTCACCCGTGGCCGGGGCCTTCACTCTATGACTCTAACCCAAACATGTCACACCAAGTTATACAAAAAAAAGCTGGAGAAACACAGCGGGTGCAGCAGCATCTATGGAGCGAAGGAAATAGGCACCGTTTCGGGCCGAAACCCTTCTTCAGACTGATCGGGGGCGGGGGTGGGCGGGGACAAGAAAGGAAAAAGGAGGAGGAGCCCGAAGGTTGGGGGATGGGAGGAGACAGCAGGGGGACTGAGGAAGGGGAGGAGACAGCAAGGACTAACAAAATTGGGAGAATTCGATGTTCATGCTCCCAGGATGCAGTCTCCCCAAACGGAATATGAGGTGCTGTTCCTCCAATTTCCGGTGCTGCTCGCTGTGGCCATGGAGGAGACCCAGGACAGAGAGGTCGGAGACGGAGTGGGAGGGGGAGTTGAAGTGCTGAGCCGCCGGGAGGTCAGCTTGGTTATTGCGGACCGAGCGGAGGTGTTCGGCGAAACGATCGCCCAACCTCCGCTTGGTCTCACCTGCCACCGGGAGGCCACACCAAGTTGCCTGCCTGAGCTAGCTCTAGGATTTGTTACCCTGCTTGCTGTCTTGTTTCCGAGCTGTGCATCGTCCATGCCCCCTACATAGGCACCTTAATGCCGAGCAAGTTACCGGAATGTTTTTCGGAGGAGAACTTTAGCGCCGACAGTAATCGAGGCCATTAAAGATGAATTGGTGAAGTCGTCCAAGGGCGATCATTGCTGAACACCGGCACAATAAGTAAGGCAGCCGTCAATTAAGGAGAACGCACAAAGCCCGACGAGCCGATGAGTACCACGCCGTCGACACAGGACTCCACTCAAATAAAAAGTTACACAATCCTCCTTATAAAACCATTATTCAGAGTAATTTGTCTCATAACACCGGGCAATCCACCTTGAATTCGGATTCCATTATGAAGGAAATTGTCGGTTGTTCATTAGTTATCTGAACAAATTGCAGCTGGATCTAAGGGCGGGCGATTATTTGTGGTCACCAGGGCCTTCGGATTGCACTGTGCAAATGTTCGACACATTCGCGGGCAATTATTCCAACAGAGGCGCGCGGCATTAAAATCTCTGTCTCTGCGTAATTAACAAAAATCACGAGAGTAATACAGATAATAGCTCTTCGTAGAATGCAAAGTACTTTTCATAGTGATGAAAGATCTTTCAGGGAGAGAGGCAGCAGCGTCTTTGCTTCTAACCATTGAAGGATCTTAAAAAACAAAAATCTAATGATTAGCAATAGCATAAAATGTGTGTCAGAGGAATAATCACAAGCGCTCCAAACAGCTGCTGCATCTTCCAGTACCTTTTAACTCCAAGTACAAACTGATTCCAGGACATAGAGTCAGAGAGTTGTATAGTGTGGAAACAGGCCCCCCCAACACAAACTGAACCATCCTACCACAACTAGAGAACTGTCCTGAACTGATATCTACCTCATTGGAGACCCTTGGACTATCTTTGATAGACAATAGACAATAGGTGCAGGATTAGGTCATTCGGCCCTTCGACCCAGCACCGCCATTCAATGTGATCGTGGCTGATCATCCCCAATCAGTACCCCGTTCCTGCCTTCTCCCCATATCCCCTGACTCTGCTATCTTTAAGAGCCCTATCTAGTTCTCTCTTGAAAGCATCCAGAGAACTGTCCTCCACCGCCCTCTGAGGCAGAGAATTCCACAGACTCACAACTCTCTGTGTGAAAAGGTGTTTCTAAGTTCTAAATGGCTTACCCCTTATTCTTAAACTGTGGCCCCTGGTTCTGGACTCCCCCAACATAACAGTATTCACGTTATTCCCTTATCATGTATCTGTACACCGTGGATGGCTCGATTGTAATCATGTGTTGTCTTTCCGTTGGCTGGTTAGCACGCAACAAAAGCTTTTCACTGTATCACTGTACCACAGCTGGGCTTGTACACTCTGTAGTTTAGGATGAGAGGGGATCTTATTGAAATATATAAGATTATTAAGGGTTTGGACACGCTAGAGGCAGGAAGCATGTTCCCGATGTTGGGGGGGGGGGTCCAGAACCAGGGGCCACACACAGTTTAAGAATAAGGGGTAAGCCGTTTAGAACGGAGACAAGGAAACACTTTTTCACACAGAGAGTTGTGAGTCTGTGGAAATCTCTGCCTCAGAGGGCGGTGGAGGCCGGTTCTCTGGACGCTTTCAGGAGAGAGCTAGATAGGGCTTTTAAAGATAGCGCACTCAGGGGATATGGGGAGAAGGCAGGAACGGGGTACTGATTGGGGGTGATCAGCCATGATCACATTGAATGGCGGTGCTGGCTCGAAGGGCCGAATGGCCTACTCCTGCACCTGTTGTCTATTGATACACGTGACAATAAACTAAACTATACTAAACTTAACTTAAACCTGTCCTCTGGTATTTGATTTTGAAGAATGTGAAATTTTCATCCTGCGGAAAAAATTCCAGACGATCTTCCCGATCCATGCCTGTCGTAGATAGAGAGTTATAGAGCTCAAGGGAAATGGTAGGGAAGGAATTCAATTGGATGACTCTTTCTGTCCTTGCCCGCCTTCCACTCCCTCCCTTCCTATCCCCCCCTCCATTGTTCCATTTGCATCCACTCCCTACACACTAGGGGCAATCTAAAGAGGGCCAATTAACCTACAAACCCGCACGCCTTTGGGATGTGGGAGGAAACCGGAGCACCCAAAGCCGGAAACCCTCGAGGTCGCAGGCAAAACATGCAAACTCTGTACAGACAGCGTCCGAGCTCGGGATCAAACCTGGGTCTCTGGCGCTGTGAGGCAGCAGTTTAGATTAGTTTCGAGATACTGAGCGGAAACAGGCCCTTCGGCCCACCGAGTTTGCGCTGACCTGCGATCCCCGCACACTAACACTATCATACACACTTTAGGGACAATTTACAGTTATACCAAGCCAATTAACCTACAAACCGGTACGTCTTTGGAGTGTGGGAGAAACATAGAAAATAGGTGCAGGAGGAGGCCATTCATTGTGATCATGGCTGATCGTCCCCTATCAATAACCCGTGCCTGCCTCCTCCCCATATCCCTTGACTCCACTAGCCCCTAGAGTTCTATCTAACTCTCTCTTAAATCCATCCAGTGATTTGGCCTCCACTGCCCTCTGTGGCAGGGAATTCCACAAATTCACAACTCTCTGGGTGAAAAGGTTTTTTTCTCACCTCAGTCTTAAATGACCTCCCCTTTATTCTAAGACTGTGTGGCCCCTGGTTCTGGACTTGCCCAACATTGGGACCATTTTTCCTGCATCTAGCTTGTCCAGTCTTTTTATAATTTTATAAGTTTCGATAAGATCCCCCCCCTCATGAGATCCCGGGGGACACCCACGCGGGTCACGGTGAGAACGTGCAAACTCCGTACAGACAGCACCCGAGGTTGTGATCGAACCCGGGTCTCCGGCACTGTAAGGCAGCAACTCTACCGCTGCGCCACCTTGCCGCTCCAGCCGAACCCCCTTCTCTGCTTCTAAATCACAAACGAAGGGACTTTGGGAGCGCCGCGCTCCCATCTGTGACGGGATGAATTTAGCCGCGGTAAGTAAGAATTTCCCAGCTGCGGTTCAGGTCTGTTGCCGAGGACAAGTAAACACAGTTGACTTTTGATGAGCTGGCAAAGCAGCCCTTGTCTGCAACGATCTACAATGGAGGAGAAGCTAGAGGCATACGTTCCCCTGCATGAATATGGATGGTTGCAGCTGAAACGTGTCAGGAGCTCCCACTAATTGTGGCTTCACATGACAGAGCCAAAAGTGCCAAGTTTTTTTTTTCTTTGCTAGGTGTTCGTACGGAAGGTGCCACTTATGGTTGTCGAAGCAAGCTAATTATCACAGCGAGACTTCGCTTAAAAAGTCCTCCAGAGCTTCTTCTAAGTGCCATTAAAACGGCGGCATCAAAACCCTTCAAAACTTGCCCGTCATAGAGTCATCCAATGTGGAAACAGGCCCTTCGGTCCATCTTTCCCATGCTGACAAAGGTGCCCCATCTATACTAGTCCCGCCTAACCGCATCTGACCCATATCCCTCTAAATCTTGGATCAACGTAAAATGGTGGGGTTGTGCGGCACGGTGGCGCAGCGATAGAGCTACTGCCTTACAGCGCCAGGGACCCGGGTTTGATCCTGACTACCGGTGCTGTCTGTAAGGAGTTTGCACGTTCTCCCCTATATGAGTTTTCTCCGAGATCTGTTTCCTCCCACACTCTAAAGATGTCCAGGTTTATAGGCTGAATAGCTTGGTATAAATGTAAATTGTCCCCAGTGTGTGTGTGGGATAGTGTTAGTGTGCGGGGATTGCTGGTCGATGCAGACTCAGTGGGCCGAAGGGCCTGTTTCTGCGCTGTATCCCTAAACTAAAAAACTAAACTAATACACACTAAACTAAATTAAACTCAGGTGCCCCATCTGCACTAGTCCCACCTGCCTGTGTTTGACCCATATCCCTCCTCCATGAGTTAATGGAACGGATGTGTAGGAAGGAACTGCAGAAACTGGTTTACACCGAAGATAGTGTATAAAATCATGGGAGGAATAGATCGGGTAGATGCACAGAGTCCCTTGCCCAGAGTAGGGGAATCGAGGACCAGAGGACATAGATAGGTTTAAAGTGAAGAGGAAAAGATTTAATAGGAATCTGAGGGGTAACATATTCAAACAAAGGGTGGTGGGTGTATGGAACAAGCTGCCAGAGGAGGTAGTTGAGGCTGGGACTATCGCAACGTTTAAGAAACAGTTAGACAGGTACATGGATAGGACAGGTTTGTAGGGATATGGACTACATACAGGCAGGTGGGACTAGTGTAGATGGGATATGTTGGGCAGTGTGGGTCAAAGGGCCTGTTTCCACACTGAATCACCCTGTGACTCACTGACTCTATTGACACAATGTGCTGGAGTAACTCAGCGGGACAGGCAGCA
Organism: Leucoraja erinaceus; assembly: GCF_028641065.1. Lineage (NCBI taxonomy): Eukaryota > Metazoa > Chordata > Chondrichthyes > Rajiformes > Rajidae > Leucoraja > Leucoraja erinaceus. Next base: position 3,840,289 of record NC_073386.1, on the reverse strand, counting down.
TCTCTGGAGAGAATGAATGCTTTTGTTAAGTTCAGGTTCATTTAGTCTATTGTTACGTGAAAAGCCTTTTGCATGACGTTTCGTTTCCGTTCGAGACCCTTCTTCAGACTGAGAGTCAGGGGAGAGGCTGGAGACATAGAGATATGGAAGGGAAAGGTGTGAAGACGACAGATCAAAGGAGACGATGGCCAAGTTAATGTAGTCTGGTACAATGTTAGCTGAGGGGAAGGTGACCACGAGGTTTTACATTCAGTAATATTTAATCAGGAGGACAGTAAAGGAACTGCAGAGGCTGGTTTACACCGAAGATAGACACAAAATGCAGGAGTAACTCAGTGAGACGGGCAGCATCTCTGGAGAAAAAGTATAGGTGATGTTTCAGGTCGAGACTCTTTCTTAGAAGAAGTGTCTTGACCTGAAACGTCACTGATTCCTTCTCTCCAGAGATGCTGCCTGTCAATAGACAATAGACAATAGACAATAGACAGTAGACAATAAGTGCAGGGGTGGGCCATTCGGCCCTTCGAGCCAGCACCGCCATTCACAGTGATCATGGCTGATTATCCACAATCAGTGCCCCGTTCCTGCCTTCTCCCCATATCCCTTGTGGCGCAGCGGTAGAGTTGCTGCCTCACAGCGCCAGAGACCCGGGTTCGATCCTGACTACGGGTGCTGTCTGTACGGAGTTTGCACGTTCTCCCCGTGACCTGTGTGGGTTTCCTCCGAGATCTTCAGTTTCCTCACTCACTCCAAAGACAGTTGTAGGTTAATTAGCTTGGCATAAATATAAATTCTCCCTAGTGTGTGCGGGGATTGGTGGTCGGCGCAAACAGGGTGGACCGACGGGTCTGTTTCCGCGCTGTATATATAAACCGAACTAAACTAAAGTTGGGATGTTTCAGAAAGAACTGCAGTTGCACGAAAAATCGAAGGTAGACAAAAATGCCGGAGAAACTCAGCGGGCGAGGCATTCTATCATCAAAGTTGGGAGGTCATGTTGCAGTTGTAAAAGACATTGAGGAGGCCACATTGACCGTATTGTCGTTCAATTTGGTCATCCTGTAATACAGGGAAGATGTTGTTAAGCTGGAAAATGTGCGGAGATTCACAAGGATGGTGCCTGGACTCGAGGGTCTGAGCTACAGCGAGAGTGAGGTTATCCATTTTGAGGGCAAAAATAGGAAAGCAGACTATTATCTAAATGGTGGCCGACTAGGAAAAGGGGAGATGCAGCGAGACCTGGGTGTCATGGTACACCAGTCATTGAAAGTAGGCATGCAGGTGCAGCAGGCAGTGAAGAAAGCGAATGGTATGTTAGCTTTCATAGCAAAAGGATTTGAGTATAGGAGCAGGGAGGTTCTACTGCAGTTGTACAGGGTCTTGGTGAGACCACACCTGGAGTATTGCGTACAGTTTTGGTCTCCAAATCTGAGGAAGGACATTATTGCCATAGAGGCAGTGCAGAGAAGGTTCACCAGACTGATTCCTGGGATGTCAGGACTGTCTTATGAAGAAATACTGGATAGACTTGGTTTATACTCTCTAGAATTTAGGAGATTGAGAGGGGATCTTATAGAAACTTACAACATTTTTAAGGGGTTGGACAGGCTAGATGCAGGAAGATTGTTCCCGATGTTGGGGAAGTCCAGGACAAGGGGTCACAGCTTAAGGATAAGGGAGAAATCCTTTAAAACCGAGATGAGAAGAACTTTTTTCACACAGAGAGTGGTGAATCTCTGGAACTCTCTGCCGCAGAGGGTAGTCGAGGCCAGTTCATTGGCTATATTTAAGAGGGAGTTAGATGTGGCCCTTGTGGCTAAGGGGATCAGAGGGTATGGAGAGAAGGCAGGTACGGGATACTGAGTTGGATGATCAGCCATGATCATATTGAATGGCGGTGCAGGCTCGAAGGGCTGAATGGCCTACTCCTGCACCTAATTTTCTATGTTTCTATGTTTCTATGAGAGACTGGCCAAGTTGGGACTTTATTCCTTGTTGCGCAGGAGGATGAGGAGTGATATTGTACAAGATCATGAGGTTCAAACGTATCATGCACATTACCCCTTTAAATTGAAAGAGATCTGTTGACTTCTAAGGCAAGCTGCTTTTTTAAGTAGTAATTTTAATATCAATGCTGGGTCTGTGATATTCTTAGTGGAATGCAATATACCCTTCTATTGCTTGACATAAACTCATTCTGCACAAGTTATTTTGTTGTGTTCCACATATTATCTAGGAAGGCATTGAGATGATCATTCAATCAGCAGATGTTTTGTCCAGAATGATGCCTCATCTAGCACAGCCTTAATTTAATTATAGTTTCGCTCAGGGGATTAAGACTTCCATAAATTTTCAGTAAACAAGAACAGGGACTGCGGAGCTTGCAATGTTTCAAGAGTTTTCTATTTTCTTTACTGATTCCAATCCAATCCACAGAGGGTGGTGGAGGCCAAGTCAGTGGAGATTTTTAAGGCGGAGCTTTCTTGATTGGAACTGGTGTCAGGAGTTACGTGGGGAATGGGGTTGCGAGGGAAAGATCGATCAGCCATGATTGAATGGCAGAGTAGACTCAATGGGCCGAATGGCCTAATCCTACTCCTATAACTGATGAACAGTCAGCGTGGCATGGTGGTGCTCCCTCATAATGCCAGAGACCCGAGTGCTGCCTGTGTGGAGTTTGCATGTTCCCCATAGTGAACAAGTGGCTTCCCTTTGGGTGCTCTGGTTTCCTCCCACATCTCTAAGACGTTACGGGCTAGAGATGAGGTAAAGGATAAGAAAATGTTTTGTAAGAATTACGAACGCAAGAGTTTGGGGAGAAGGCAAGGGATTGGGGTGAGGAGGGAGAGATAGATCAGCCACGATTGAATGACGGAGTAGACCTGATGGGCCAAATTAGACCATTCAGCATCCTGGGCAATACAGCTCACCCCCTCCATGACACACTGGTCAACCTGAGGAGCACCTTCAGCAACAGACTGGTTCCACCAATATAACCATATAACCATATAACAATTACAGCACGGAAACAGGCCATCTCGGCCCTACAAGTCCGTGCCGAACACTTATTTTCCCCTAGTCCCATCTACCTGCACTCAGACCATAACCCTCCATTCCTTTCCCGTCCATATACCTATCCATTTTATTTTTAAATGATAAAATCGAACCTGCCTCCACTACTTCCACTGGAAGCTCATTCCACACAGCTACCACTCTCTGAGTAAAGAAGTTCCCCCTCATGTTACCCCTAAACTTCTGTCCCTTAATTCTGAAGTCATGTCCTCTTGTTTGAATCTTCCCTACTCTCAATGGGAAAAGCTTGTCCACGTCAACTCTGTCTATCTCTCTCATCATTTTAAAGACCTCTATCAAGTCCCCCCTTAACCTTCTGCGCTCCAGAGAATGCAGACCTAACTTATTCAACTTTTGTCTGTAACTTAGTTGCTGAAACCCAGGCAACATTCTAGTAAATCTCCTCTGTACTCTCTCTATTTTGTTGACATCCTTCCTATAATTAGGCGACCAAAATTGTACACCATACTCCAGAATTGGCCTCACCAATGCATTGTACAATTTTAACATTACATCCCAACTTCTATACTCAAGATGGTAAGACCAAGATGCAGCTCAGAACGCCACAGGAGATCCTTCTTCCCTGTGGCTATCAAACTGTACAACTCCTCCCCCTTCTGTCGTGGGGTAGACTGAGATTGATTGCCCCCCCCCCCTAGCCCAGCCCCTTCCCAATCTTTGCACATCCCCAATCTTAGACCTTCCACTCATCACTGTAATTTCATGTCTCATGTATCTTGTTTTATGACTGTCGGCAGGACAATTTGTCTCCGGGGATCAATAAAGTTCTATTGTATTGTATCGTATCGAATGGCCTAATTCTGTTCCTGTCACTTACGAACTTATGAAGATAAAGAATTTCACTGTGTTTTAAAGCCCTGTCCCATGGCACGAGTTCATTCCAAGAGCTCCCCCCTGAGTTTAAAAAAAATCAAACTCGTGGTAAGCACGGAGAATGAACGAAGCGGGTACGTCGGAGCTCGGGGACGTCTCTCAGCGGCTCGTAACGCTATGATCTGTTTTTACAAAATGTTAAATGGTCAGCTCGACATAGATTACAAGCCCTACACCAAACCCAAACCAATTAGGAGCAGACGAGGGCATTCGATCCAATTTGAGATACCAACTACCAAGACAGATGTATACAGCAATTCGTTCTTCCCCCGCACAATTAAAGCATGGAATAATCTCCACCCTACTATGGTTACCCAACCAGATGCAACTACATTTAAAGTAGCTCTTTCTTCCCAATAACCCTTTCTGGCTTAAGTCCTCCCTCCCTTCACCACCTCCAGATTAAATTCCATTTGGAATATTTTGGAGGACCCAGAAACCAAGAACCAAGAACGGCAGGTACTCAGGAAGACTCGCTAACGGCAGGTAAGCTCGGGAAGACTCGTGAAGATTTTTCAACACGTTGACAAATGTCCACGAGAGCCCCGAGTACCGACAAGCGGCCATTACCGTAAATCTCCGAGTTCGAATCAGGGCAAACTCGGGAGATATTTTGGAATGAACTCGTACCTTGCGACAGGGCTTTTAGCACTTCGCACATCTGACCATAAAAGCACCATCGAACCACTGAGGTGTGCAATTGGGATAACATAGAACTAGTGTAAATAGAGTCATAGAGTGATACAGTGTAGAAACAGGCCCTTTGGCCCAACTTGCCCACAACGGCCAACAATGCCCCAGCTACACTAGTCCCACTTGACTGCGCTTGGTCCATATCCCTCCAAACCTGCCCTATCCATGTACCTGTCTAATTGTTTCTTAAACGACGGGACAGTCCCAGCCTCAACTACCTCCTCTGGCAGCTTGTTCCATACACCCACCGCCCTTTGTGTGAAAAAGTTACCCCTCAGATTCCTATTCAATCTTTTCCCCCTCACCTTGAACCTATGTCCTCTGGTCCTCGATTCCCCTACTCTGGACAAGAGACTCCACCCAATCTATTCCTCTCATGATTTTGTACACCTCTGTAAGATCACCCCTCATCAAATGGGTGATCGATGGTCGGCATGGACTCAGTGGGCCGAAGGGCCAGTTTCCATGCTGTCTCTTACAATCAATCATGTGCTGTATCTTTCAATCATTTAAATTTCTGCTTGTTAAAGGAACCAAGGGATATGGTGATTGGGGCCAACAATGGTTTTAGAAACATAGAAATATGGAAAATAGGTGCAGGAGTAGGCCATTCGTCCCTTCGAGCCTGCACCGCCATTCAATATGATCATGGCTGATCATCCAACTCAGTATCCTGTACCTGCCTTCTCTCCATACTCCCTGATCCCTTTAGCCACAAGGGCCACATCTAACTCCCTCTTAAATATAGCCAATGAACTGGCCTCAACTACCTTCTGTGGCAGAGAGTTCCAGAGATTCACCACTCTCTGTGTGAAAAATGTTTTTCTCATCTCGGTCCTAAAGGATTTCCCCCTTATCCTTAAACTGTGACCCCTTGTTCTGGACTTCCCCAACATCGGGAACAATCTTCCTGCATCTAGCCTGTCCAACCCCTTAAGAATTTTGTAAGTTTCTATAAGATCCCCCCTCAATCTTCTAAATTCCAGCGAGTACAAGCCAAGTCTATCCAGTCTTTCTTCATATGAAAGTCCTGACATCCCAGGAATCAGTCTGGTGAACTCTGTACTTTGAGGTATATCTAACATGATCTTGTTGAATGGTGGAGCAGGCAACATTTCATCATTTGATCCACTCCTGAATCTATTTATTTTATTAAATTGTTACCAGTTCTGTTGAACAGAGCATGTGCAGTCCACCCATCTTCCCTCCGGCACCTTAACAGTATCACAGAGACTTCCGACATGTAGCGTGGAGTCAGGCCCTTCGGCCCACCGAGTCCGCGCTGACCATTGATCACCTCATCCGTACACTAGCCTTATCCTACACATTAGGGATAATTTACCAGAGGGCCAATTAACCTACAAACCCGCATGTCTTTGGGATATGAGAGGAAATTCATTGTCACAGAAGGCTGTGGTGACCAAGTCATTGGGAACTTCTTTTAAGGCGTAGATTGATAGATTCTTAATTGGTACGGGTGTTAGGGGTTATCGGGGAGAAGGCAGGAGAATGGAGTTGAGAGGGAGAGATAGATCAGCCATGATTGAATGGCGGAGTAGGCTCGATGGGCCGAATGGCCTAATTCTGCTCCTATGACTTAGGTGAATGAATTTATGAAACCGGAGCCATCAGTAGAAACCCACGTGGTTACAGGGAAAACATGCAAACTCCTCACAGACAGACAGTACTCGAGGTCAGGATTGAATCTGGCCCTCTGGCGCAGTAAGATGGTAGGTCTAAGGGGTTGTAGACCAAGCTTGGTGAGGTGAGCCTAGTTTTATTCATATTTCTAATCATCTTGTGTTCAGCGTGTTGCATTCACAACCCAAAAGGCATCCATTATTAACCTCTCAACCAAGCAATCTGACTTCTGACCTTTGACCTGCTGCCCTTGAGAATGTCGTCATCAGGCAGGGAAAGGCCGATGGGCATGAAGCGTTTCCTAGCAACGACGTTTGGGCCGACAACAGTGGCGCAGCGGCAGAGTCGCGGCCTTACAGCGCTTACTGTGCAAGACACACGGGTCCGATCCCGACTACGGGTGCGCTGTCTGTACGGAATTTGTACGTTTCTCCCCGTGACCCGCGTGGGTTTTCTCCGAGGACTTCGGCTTCCTCCCACACTCCAAAGACGTGCAGGTTTGTACGTTAATTGGCTTGGCATAAATGTAAATAATTGTCACCAGTGTGTGTAGGATAGTGTTAAGGGCCCGTGTCCCACTTGGCGATTTCAGCGACTGCCAGCTTCATATCAGGGTCGCCGAAAGATTTTGAAATTTTCGAAATCCAGTGGCGAGAAAATAAATGTTGCAACACTTGAAAAAACCACCGCACGTCAAATACGTCATTACGCATCGTCACGCCGCTAATTTTTCAGTGACCTGATACATCAGTCGATGACACCGGCAGTCGCCGAAAAAATCGGCAAGTCCGACAGGCCCTTTAAGGTGCGGGGATCACTGGTCGGTGTGGACTCAGTGGGCCGAAGAGCCTGTTTCCGCACTGTATCTATAAACTAAACTAAACTAAGCTCTTGCAACAGGATTACATAGAAGCAACACACACACAAAAAAAGGCAAGTTGTTTCCAAGGCAACCTTCCTTTATCTGCTTGTGGCACTTTGTCATTTTGATGGAACATGTCATTACATGAACTGAAGAGATCAGCTCAAAGTTTCTATTGAGCCCAAGAGAGTAAGTGGGTCAAAGGAACCTTTTCTCTAGCTATTAAGCTGGAAGGGTACAGAGAAGATTTACGAGGATGTTGCCAGGACTCGAGGGACCGGAGCTATAGGGAGAGGTTGAGCAGGCTGGGACTCTATCCTTTCATAAGATCATAAGTGATAGGAGTAGAATTAGGCCATTCGGCCCATCAAGTCTACTCCGCCATGGCTGATCTAGTTCTCCCTCACAACCCCATTCCCCTGCCTTCTCCCCATAACCTCGGACACCCGTACTCATCAAAAATCTATCTGTCTGCCTTAAATACATCCACTGACTTGGCCTCCACAGCCATCTGTGCCAGCCTTCTTTGGAGCGCAGGAGGATGAGGGGCGATCTTATAGGGATGTACAAAATCATGAGAGGAATAGACACTAGAGTCTTTGCCCAATGTAGGGGAATCGAGAACCAGAGGGCATAGTTTTAAGATGAAAGAGGAAATATCTAGTGTGGATGGAACATGTTAGTTTAATTTAGTTTAGAGATACAGCACGGAAACAGGCCATTCGGCCCACCGAGTCCACACCAGCCAGCGATCCCAGCACATTTATACTATCCTACACACACTAGGGACAATTTACACAAGCAAATCAATCTTTAAACCTGTACCTCTTTGGAGTGTGGGAGGAAACCGAAGATCTCGGGGAAAACCCACACAGTCACGGGGAGAACGCACAAACTCCGTACAGACAAGAACCCAAGTCTCTGGCGCTGTAAGTGCTGTAAGGCAGCAACATTACCGCTGCGCCACCGTGCCGCATGGTGTTTAGTGGGTGTGGACAAGTTGGGACGATGGGCCTGTTTCCACACTGTATGATTCTATGACTTTTATTGGTTTTCAGTGGGTGTCATTTCTCAGAGAAGGAGCAGCATGAACGATCTGAGCGTGGGGTGAAACCGGAGCACCTGGGGAAAACCCACGCGGTCACAGGGAGAACATGCAACGCACGTCCAGACAGCACCGATAGTCTGGATCGAACCCGTGTCTCTGGCGCTGTGAGGCAGCAACTCAAGTCAAGTCAAGTCAAGGTTATTCGTCACATACACATAGAAACATAGAAATTAGGTGCAGGAGTAGGCCATTCGGCCCTTCAAGCCTGCACTGCCATTCAATATGATCATGGCTGATCATCCAACTCAGTATCCCGTACCTGCCTTCTCTCCATACCCCCGATCCCTTTAGCCACAAGGGCCACATCTAACTCCCTCTTAAATATAGCAAATGAACTGGCCTCAACTACCTTCTGTGGCAGAGAATTCCAGAGATTCACCACTCTCTGTGTGAAAAAAGTTTTTCTCATCTCGGTCCTAAAAGATTTCCCCCTTATCCTTGAACTGTGACCCCTTGTTCTGGACTTCCCCAACATCGGGAACAATCTTCCTGCATCTAGCCTGTCCAACCCCTTAAGAATTTTGTAAGTTTCTATAAGATCCCCCCTCAATCTTCTAAATTCTAGCGAGTACAAACCAAGTCTATCCAGTCTTTCTTCATATGAAAGTCCTGACATCCCAGGAATCAGTCTGGTGAACCTTCTCTGTACTCCCTCTATGGCAAGAATGTCTTTCCTCAGATTAGGAGACCAAAACTGTACGCAATACTCCAGGTGTGGTCTCACCAAGACCCTGTACTACTGCAGTAGAACCTCCCTGCTCCTATACTCAAATCCTTTTGCAATGAATGCTAACATACCATTCGCTTTCTTTACTGCCTGCTGCACCTGCATGCCTACTTTTAATGATTGGTGTACCATGACACCCAGGTCTCGTTGCATCTCCCCCTTTCCTAATCGGCCACCATTCAGATAATAATCCACTTTCCTGTTTTTGCCACCAAAGTGGATAACCTCACATTTATCCACATTATACTGCATCTGCCATGTGTTTTCCCACTCACCCAGCCTATCCAAGTCACATTGCAGCCTCCTAGCATCCTCCTCACAGATAACACTGCCCCCCAGCTTCTTGTCATCCGCAAACTTGGAGATGTTGCATTCAATTCCCTCGTCCAAATCATTAATATATATCGTAAATAGCTGGGGTCCCAGACTGAGCCTTGCGGTACCCCACTAGTCACTGCCTGCCATTCTGAAAAGGACCCGTTTATTCCTACTCTTTGCTTCCTGTCTGCCAGCCAGTTCTCTATCCACATCAATACTGAACCCCCAATACCGTGTGCTTTAAGTTTGTATACTAATCTCTTATGTGGGACCTTGTCGAAAGCCTTCTGAAAGTCCAGATATAACACATCCACTGGTTCTCCCTTATCCACTCTACTAGTTACATCCTCGAAAAATTCTATAAGATTCGTCAGACATGATTTACCTTTCATAAATCCATGCTGACTTTGTCCAATGATTTCACCACTTTCCAAATGTGCTGCTATCCCATCTTTAATAACTGATTCTAGCAGTTTCCCCACTACCGACGTTTGACTAACTGGTCTGTAATTCCCCATTTTCTCTCTCCCTCCCTTTTAAAAAAAGTGGGGTTACATTAGCTACCCTCCAATCCTCAGGAACTACTCCAGAATCTAAAGAGTTTTGAAAAATTATCACTAATGCATCCACTATTTCTGGGGCTACTTCCTTAAGTACTCTGGGATGCAGCCTATCTGGCCCTGGGGATTTATCGGCCTTTAATCCATTCAATTTACCTAACACCACTTCCTGGCTAACCTGGATTTCACTCAGTTCCTCCATCTCATTTGACCCCCGGTCCCCTGCTATTTCCGGCAGATTATTTATGTCTTCCTTAGTGAAGACAGAACCAAAGTAGTTATTCAATTGGTCTGCCATGTCCTTGTTCCCCATGATCAATTCACCCGTTTCTGACTGCAAGGGACCTACATTTGTTTTAACGCATACATTTGTTTTACACATACGAGATGTGCAGTGAAATGAAAAGTGGCAATGCTCGCGGACTTTGTGCCAAAAGACAAACAAACAAAAAACCAAACAAACTACAAACAGAATGGAACAGAATCACATATTCATTTTCATATTAAATATTGTGGGCGGAAGGAAAAAGGGAAAAAAACAGCAGTTTTAAAAAAAGCAGTATGGTACCGTAACGTTAGTCCCTGGTGACTACTCTACCACTCTACTGCTTTTTTAAAAAATTGCTGTTTTAATCTACCGCTGCACCACCGTGCCACACCGTGAAAATTAGAATATAAACAAATGGATTCTATAAAACATCAGTATATGGAAAGTTCAAACTTACTAAAATGATCAAACAGGCCGGCCCGATGAAACTCCAGATGAAGTTGTTTTCTGTGCTGAGCCAGCAGCTGCAGGAGAGAACCAATGGGGAAAGGTGCCTTGTGAGAAAATAATCCCAACAATTCCCAGCCAACAACTCTCCCCCACTCCCTCAAGTCTTGGCCCCTCGGGAAAGCTGTGATCCATTCATTCCCCTCTTGAAGTCGAGCTTCAAACTTATCCCAGTGACGAGCGGAGTTCCGCAGGGGTCGATGCTCTTCACGTTGTATGTTGATGCTTTGGACGAGGGGATTGAAGGCTTTGTCAACAAGTTTGCGGATGATACCAAAACAGGGGGAAGGGTTATGCAGTGCAGAGAGAGCAGGGTCTCTGCAGAAGGACTTGAGCAGGTTGGGAGAGTGGGCAGAGAAACATAGAAAATAGGTGCAGGAGGAGGCAATTCGGTTCTACCAGCCAGCACCGCCATTCAATATAATCATGGCTGATCATCCAAAATCAGTACCCTGTGCCTGCCTTCTCCCCATATCCCTTGATTCCGCTAGTCCCAAGAGCCAAATCTAACTCTCTCTTGAAAACATCCAGTGAATTGGCCTCCACTGCCTTTTTTCCTCCCATATCACTTGATTCCCTTAGCCCTAAGAACTAAATCTAAATCTAAATCTGTGGCAGGTGGAATAGAATATAGCAAAGTGTGGAGTCATGCATTTTGGTAGTAGGAATGAAGGCGTAGACTATTTTCTAAATGCAGTGAGAATCCAGAAATCGGAGGTGCCAAGGGACTTGGGAGTGCTGGTGCAGGATTCCCAAAAAGTTACTCTGCAAGTCAAATCGGTAGTAAAGAAAGCAAAGTCAATGCTAGCATTTATTTCAAGGGGGATTGTATACAAAAACAGGGATGTAATGCTGAGGCTCTATAACGCGCTGGTCAGGCTGCATTTGGAATATTGTGAGCAATTTTGGGCACCATATCTGAGGAAGGATGTGCTGGCTCTGGAGAGGGTCCAGAGAAGGTTTACATGAATGATCCCAGGAATGAGTGGGTTAACCTATGATGAGCGTTTGTCGGCGCTGGGCCTGTGCTCGCTGCAGTTTAGAAGAATGAGGGGGGACCTCATTGAAACATACAGAATAATGAAAGACTTGGATAGAGTGGATGTGGAGAGGATAGTTCCACTAATGGGAGAGTCTAGGGCCAGAGGTCACAGCCTCAGAATTAAAGGACATTATTTTAGAAATGAGATGAGGTGGAATTTCTTTAGTCAGCGGGTGGTGAATCTGTGGAATTCTTTGCCACAGATGGCTGTGGAGGCCAAGTTAGTGGATATCTTTAAGGCAGAGATAGATAGATTCTTGATTGTACGGGTGTCAGAGGTTATGGGGAGAAGGCAGGAGAAGGGGGTTAGGAGGGAGAGATAGATCAGCCATGATTGAATGGTAGAGTAGACTTGACGGGCCGAATGGCCTAAATCTACTCCTATCACCATGACCTTATGACCTCATTGTGTCGACAGCATTATGGAATCGTGGCACGGAATGACACTTGACTGCTGTTATACCCCTCTGTAAGAACGTCCTTCAACCCAACTTGCCCACACCGACCAATATATCTCATCTACATTGGTCCCACATGCCTGTGTTTGACCCAAATTCCTCTAAACCTGTCCTATCCATGTACCCAATGTCTCTTAAACATCGTGATTGTACCTGCAACAACTACCTCCTCCGGCAGCTCATTCCATACACCCAACACCCTTTGTGTAAAAAAGTTACCATTCAGTTTCCTATTAAATCTTTCCACTCCCCTCATCTTAAGTGTATGTCCACTGGTTCTCGATTCCCCTACTCTGGGGAAGACACTCCACCCGATCGATTCCTCTCATAGATAGGCACAAAGTGCTGAAGTAACTCAAGGGGTTAGGCAGCATCTCTGGAGAGAAAGGATGGCTGGAGTTTCGGGTAGGGACCCTTCCCCAGGTCTATTCCTCTCATGATCTTCCACACCTCTATATGATCACCCCTCATCCTCCTCCAGTGTAGGCAACACCATATTCGCCATGAGTGAAGATATTCACAGGAACTTTTTGTTTTATTATGCACCATTTTGAAGGGGGTTTCTCTCAGTTTCGAGATACAGCGAGGAAACAGGCCCTTTGGCCCATCAAGTCCACGCCGACCAGTGATGCTACACTAATGCTATCCTGCACACAACCAGGGACAATCTACAATTTTACCGAAGCCAATCAGCCTACAAATCTGTGCGTCTTTGGAGTGTGGGAGGAATCCGGAGCACCCGGAGAAAACCCACGCAGGCCACAAGGAGAACCTACAAACTCCATTCAGACAAGCGCCCGTGGTTGGGATCGAACACGGGCCCCTGGTGCGGTAAGGCCTCAACTCTAACGCTGCGCCACCGCGCCGCTTGTGTAAGGTGGATGGAACCAAACTGATGGAAACATTCCAAGAAAATCACCCACATGGTAAAAGAGCTCAATGCCATTGGCGCATTGTCATGGCAACCCCCCCCCCCGCGGGCACTTACATCTTATCGGTGCCGTAGTACTTATATCCGAGCACAGCCGAGATCCCCACGACGACGGAAGGGCTGCCGTAGCCAAAGATGTAGAAGTTCCGGTGCAGGAAGCCCTTGTTGTAGATGACCCCAACCACGATGAGGTAGAGGTGGATGCCCTCGATGCACATCCAGGCAAATGCAGCCAGGAAAAAGTAATGGAGTAGTCCCGCCACAATGGAGCAAAGGAGCTGGAGGGGGTTGGGGTGGATGGGTGGCATGGATGGTTGCGGTTGTGATAGGTGGTTGGAATGTTTGGGTGGTTGAGTAGGATGGTTGGGTTTGATGGGCGGTTGGCATGGATGGTTGTCATGGATGGTTGTCATGGATGGTTGTCATGGGTGGTTGTCATGGATGGTTGTCATGGATGGTTGTCATGGATGGTTGGGTCAGGGGGTTGGAATGTTTGGGTGGGGTGTTGGGTCATTTGGACGGGTGGGTGGCATGAATGGTATGGAAAAGATGGGATGGGATGGGTGGTTGGCATGGGTGGTATGGGATAGATGGGATAGGATGGGGGATTGGCATGGGTGATATGGAATAGATGGGATGGGTGATTGGGAACAGGGTAAGGGTGGTGCAGAGAATAGACAAAACATTGGATTTTAAATATAATAATCACATCCTTCACAAAACCCAAACACCAGGAGAGGCTAGAAGTCGAAAATAATAGACCCGGGTTCGATCCTGACTACGGGTGCCGTCTGAACGGAGTTGGTACATTCTCCCCATCACCATAGAAACATAGAAAATAGGTGCGGGAGTAGGCCATTTGGCCCTTCGAGCCTGCACCGCCATTCAATATGATCATGGCTGATCATCAAACTCAGTATTCCGTACCTGCCTTCTCTCCATACCCGCTGATCACTTTAGCCACAAGGGCCACATCTAACTCCCTCTTAAATATAGCCAATGAACTGGCCTCAACACCCTTCTGTGGCAGAGAGTTCCAGAGATTCACCACTCTCTGTGTGAAAAATGTTTTTCTCATCTCGGTCCTAAAGGATTTCCCCTTTATCCTTAAACTGTGACCCCTTGTCCTGGAATTCCCCAACATTGAGAACAATCTTCCTGCATCTAGCCTGTCCAACCCCTTAAGAATTTTGTAAGTTTCTATAAGATCCCCTCTCAATCTTCTAAATTCTAGCGAGTACAACGAGTACAAGTTGTAGGTCAACTTGTTCCATTTGATCTTATTTGTGCACGTCCAGCATCTTGCCTGTCCAACCCCATGTGGCTACTCTCCGAGATCTTCGGTTTCCTCCCACACTCCAAAAACATCCAGGCTTGGTAAAATTGTAAATTGTCCCTCATGTGTGGAGGATAGTGTTATGTGCGGGGATCGCTGGTCTGTGTGAACTTGGTGGGCCGACGTGTTTCCGTGCTGTATCTCTAAACTAAACTAAACTAAACTAAACTAAACTAAACTAAACTAAACTAAACTGAACTAAACTAAAAATAGTGAATATTGGAAGCACTCAGTTGGGCAGAGTGGAGAGAGACTTAGAGTTAGTGTTTCTAGTCGATAATCTTTTGGTTTAATTTAGAGATACAGCATGGTTCCAGGCCCTTCGGCCCACTGAGTCTATCCTGGGCACGGGACAATTTACAGAAGCCATTTCACCTGCACTCTCGAGATACAGTGTGGAAACAGGCCCTTCGGCCCACCGAATCCGTGCCGACCATGCACTAGTTCTATGCTACACACAAGGGACAATTTACAGAAGCCAATTAACCTACAAACCTGCACGTCTTTGGAGTGTGGGAGGAAACCGGAGCACCCGGAGAAAACCCACACCGTCACTGGGAGAACTACAAACTCTGTACAGACAGCGCCTGTGGTCAGGATCAAAGCCAGGTGGGTCTCTGGCGCTGTGAGGCAGCAACTCGACCGCTGCACCACCGTGCCGACCCCACGGCTCGTTGCGGGTGAGAGCGGAGTCGGTGTGAACGTGCGCAGCTTACCTTGTTAGTGTTCACGTTAATCCCAGTAAGGAACAACAGCTCCGCTATAAAGAGGCTGAAGCAGAGATTCTTGTGAATGGTTGTTCTGGTGCTTTGAATCTCGCTGAAGAAGCAGAAAGTAAAGATGCACATTGACAAGCAGATCAAGGACACGATGATTCCCAGCTGGCTGATCCGAGTCAGGATATTATTATGTAGAACATCCTGCAAGGGATTAAGTGACAAGAGCTGTACTTGCAGTGTTGTGACATGCACAGATGAGACAAACAGCTACAGCTTGGTCATAGGATCACGCAGCAGGGAAAGAGGCCCTTCGGCCCATCACATCCTAAGGTGCTCCCATCTACGCTAGTCCCATTTACCAGCAATTCAATCATATAGAATTGTAGAGTCATCCAAAACACGGAAACAAGCCCTTCGGCCCAACTTGTCCACGCTGACCAAGATGCCCCATCTAAGGTATTCCAGCATTTGGATCGCAAGGACATACAGCACAGAAACAGGCCCTTCAGCCCAACCCACCCATACTGACCAAGGTGCCCCATCTACCAGCATTTGGATCGTACAGAGTCACGCAGCACAGGCTCTTTGGCCCAACTCACCCATGCTGACCAAGATGTCCCATTTAAGCTATCCCTCTAAACCTTTCCCACCCATTATCTCCTATCAGCGTAGGTTCACAAGGTTAATTCCCAGGATGGCGGGACTGTCATACGCTGAGAAGATGGATTGGCTGGGCTTGTATACTCTGGAGTTTAGAAGGATAAGAGGGCATCTTACTGAAACATATAAGATTATTAGAGGCAGGAAACATCTTCCCGATGTTGGGGGAGTCCAGAACCAGGGGCCATAGTTTAAGAGTAAGGGGTAAGCCATTTAGAACTGAGACGTTGAAACACTTTTTCACGCAGAGAGTTGTGAGTGTGGAATTCTCTGCCTCAGAGGGCGGTGGAGGCAGGTTCTCTGGGTGCTTTCAAGAGAGAGCTAGATGGGGCTCTTTAAGATAGCGGAGTCAGGGGATATGGGGAGAAGGCAGGAACGGGGTACTGTTTGGAGCCATGATCACGCTGAATGGCGGTGCTGGCTCGAGCGGCCGAATGGCCTACTCCTGCACCTATTGTCTATTGTCTATTGTCTATCAGCCATGATTGAATGGCGGAGTAGACTCGATGGGCTGAATGGCCTAATACTCCTATAACTTGTGAACGTGAACTTTGGAATGGTGCATCATATATAAATGATCATATTAAATGACGGTGCTGGCTCGACGGGCCGAATGGCCTACACCTGCACCTATTGTCTGTCGGTAGACAAAAGTGCTGGAGAAACTCAGCGGGCGCAGCAGCATCTATGGAGAGAAGGAAATAGGCAACGTTTCGGGCCGAAACCCTTCTTCAGACCATATGCACCTATTGTCTATTGTCTATTGTCTATTGATGTAAGTGTCGACTCACATCAATGTCGAGCCAAATAACATGAAATGACCAAGAGGTTGGCAATGGGCGAGAATTTAAGTAGTGCCTTTGAGAAATATCAAGGAGGGAACATTAAGTGCCTGAGACAGGGTGTTTCAGCTGGATGGAAGAGGTGGCCCCAGTCTTCCAACCTGTCAAATGTTGGCATTGGAGGTGGATGTAATGACACGCTCAGTGCAGTCGATGATAACGCTACGCCTGGCATTGTATACTTGTGTAGTTTGTGAAATCAAGCATACTTCTGGAGAGAAGCAACAGGGATGGTGGTGCATAGATCCGTCAGATGGTCGTAAAGTTGGCTGAATTATGGAGGAGGAGTTCCCCCATATATCCCTCCCCTCCCCCCTCTGTCTCTCTCTCCCACCCACCCTTCCTTCCGCTCGGTGGCTAATCACAGCGCGTCGTTCACTGCCCCATATCTCCATATAACCATATAACCACATAACAATTACAGCGCGGAAACAGGCCATCTCGACCCTTCTAGTCCGTGCCGAACACATAATCTCCCCTAGTCCCATCTACCTGCGCTCAGACCATAACCCTCCATTCCCTTCCCATCCATATAACTATCCAATTTATTTTTAAATGATAAAAACGAACCTGCCTCCACCACCTTCACTGGAAGCTCATTCCACACAGCTACCACTCTCTGAGTAAAGAAGTTCCCCCGCATGTTACCCCTAAACTTCAGTCCCTTAATTCTCAAGTCGTGTCCCCTTGTTTGAATCTTCCCTACTCTCAGTGGGAAAAGCTTTTCCACGTCAACTCTGTCTATCCCTCTCATCATTTAAAAAACCTCTATCAAGTCCCCCCTTAACCTTCTGCGCTCCAAAGAATAAAGCCCTAACTTGTTCAACCTTTCTCTGTAACTTAGTTGCTGAAACCCAGGCAACATTCTAGTAAATCTCCTCTGTACTCTCTCTATTTTGTTGACATCCTTCCTATAATTAGGCGACCAAAATTGTACACCATACTCCAGAATTGGCCTCACCAATGCCTTATACAATTTTAACATTACATCCCAACTTCTATACTCAAATATCTCGACTGTGGTTGAGCAGCCATTGAGCGGAGGGGGGGGGGGAGGGAGTGTTTTTGGGGGGGGGGGCAGTCGGTTTCCACCACTGTTGGTCGTGGTTTTGTTGCGCTCACTGTGTGCTTGTTCTGAGATTCTGGATGTCGGAGGTCCTCAGAAGAAGAGCAAAATACGCCTGCGGGCCGGATTATTTCGGGTTATGAAGCTTGTCCCGCCAAAAAAATGGAGGGGGTGCAGCCCCCCCCCCCCCAGCCCCCCCCCCACCCTCCCACCGGTTCCGCGGCCCATGCGCTCCACACCCACTCTATCCAGGCTCAATGGATAGCGTGTGCGTTTTAAGCGCCCGTGATGATGTTCACCGCTTCACCGACACTTACTTTCATCGGGGAAGAGGACATCAAGACTGCAAAGTTGGTCAGATGGTTGCAACGGCAGGAGGTGTGCGAGGCATTGTAATGGAGTCTCTCGCAACCTCCAGTGTCCCACTCCCCTTCCATGCTGAGAGCTGAGTAATTCCAAAACACACAGACGGATTCCTCCTTCTTCACAGGCTAGAGTGGAAAGAAGGAATGAAAAGAGACAGAATGTCACTCAGTAACATAGAAACATAGACACTAGGTGCAGGAGGAGGCCATTCGGCCCTTCGAGCCAGCACCGCCATTCACTGTGATCATGGCTGATCGTCCCCAATCAATAACCCGTGCCTGCCTTCTCTCCATATCCCTGGACTCCACTAGCCCCTAAAGCTCTATCTAACTTTCTCTTAAATCCATCCAGTGACTTGGCCTCCATTGTCCTCTGTGGCAGGGCATTCCACAAATTCACAACTCTCTGGGTGAAAATGTTTTTTCTCACCTCAGTCTTAAATGACCTCCCCTTTATTCTAAAACTGTGGCCCCTGGTTATAGACTCGCCCAACATTGGGAACATTTTTCCTGCATCTAGCTTATCCAGTCCTTTTATGATTTTATATGTTTCTATAAGATACCCCCTCATCCTTCTAAACTCCAGTGAATACAAGACTAGTCTTTTCAATCTTTCCTCATATGACAGCCCCGCCATCCCAGGAGGGATCAATCTCGTAAAGGACACACAAGTCCTGGAGTCATAGCCCAGCAAGTCTACTGCCTCAGAAGGCAGTGGAGGCCAATTCTCTGGATACCTTCAAGAAAGAGTTGGATAGAGCTCTTAAAGATAGCGGAGTCAGGGGATATGGGGAGAAGGCAGGAACGGGGTACTGATTGTTAACCATATAACCATATAATAATTACAGCACGGAAACAGGCCATCTCGGCCCTGCAAATCCGTGCTGAACAATTATTTTCCCCTAGTCCCATCTACCAGCACTCAGACCATAACCCTCCATTCCTTTCCCATCCATATACGAGTTACTCCAGCATTTTGAGTCCATGAGGTTTGTAGGTTAACTGGCTTGGTATAAATGTAAATTGTCCCTAGTGGAGGATAGTATTAGTGTGCGGGGATCGCTGGTCAGCGAGGACTCGGTGGGCCGAAGGGCCTGTAACCGCACTGTATCTCTAACCTTAACTTAACTAAACTAAACTAAAGTAAACTAAACTAAGCTAAACTAAAGCATCTGTTCCTATACTGCAGTGTGCTCCATAGACACTGGGTGCAGGAGGAGGCCATTCGGTCCTTCGAGCCAGCACCACCATTCACTGTGATCATGGCTGATCGTCCCCAATCAATAACCCATGCCTGCCTTCTCCCCATATCCCTTGACTCCACTAGCCCCTAAAGCTCTATCTAACTCCCTCTTAAATCCATCCAGTGACTTGGCCTCCACTGTCCTCTGTGGCAGGGCATTCCACAAATTCACAACTCTCTGGGTGAAAATGTTTTTTCTCACCTCAGTCTTAAATGACCTCTCCTTTATTCTAAAACTGTGGCCCCTGGTTCTGGACTCGCCACACATTGGGAACATTTTTTCTGCATCTAGCTTGTCCAGTCCTTTTATAATTTTATATGTTTCTATAAGATACCCCCTCATCCTTCTAAACTGGCAGGTTGAACTGGCAGGTTACAGTAATGTCCATTCGTCCCCATTACATTGTAAAGCCACTGACCTCCAAATGCCTCAGTGTGAATGTGATGTGGTCCATGCGGTAGAGGGATGGAGGGTTTGCTCTGATCGCCGCGGCAATGATGGGCGAGTTCACGGCGTATTCCTTCCGAGCCGCTGTCCCGTTCACCTCCCTCTCCCGCGAGCTATTGGAGGCATCCAGCAGCGAGCCAATACTATTGTACTGAAGGAAAATGATTGCAACAGTCCCTGATGGCACACAGAAACATTTTCAGTGGGTAGCTCCGACAAACAAGACACAAATTCACACTCATTTCATTCCCTCCCCGCCCCCAACTATGAAAACACACCCACACCTCTACTTGCTCAGAAGGGTTGGGACATTCGACGTGTCCCCAACAACTCTCACCAACATCTACAGATGCGCCGTAGAAAGCATTTTATCGGGGATGCATCGCAGCACGGTTTGGGAACAGCTCCGTCCAAGACACGCAAGAAATTGCGGCGAATTCTGGACGCAGCCCAGACCGTCACACACAAACCAACCTCCCTTCCATTGACCCCATCTACACCTCATGCTGCCTCGGCAAGGCCAGCAGCACAATCAAGGACCAGCCGCACCCTGGCCACTCCCTCCCCCATCGGGCAAAAGGCACAGAAGTGTGAAAACGCACACCTCCAGATCCAGGAACAGTTTCTTCCCAGCTGTTATCAGGCAACCGAACCATCGGCCACAAACAGAGAGCGGTCCTGAACTACTATCTACCTCATTGGTGAACTATCTGGGCCTCTCATTCTTCTTCTTGATACAGGGGACGATAATAAGGCTGTACCTAAACCTACTTACCATTAGAGACGGATCTATCTGCCTTCCGTTGGGAAATGCGTATTTGATTATGCTCCAAATTCGCTTGAGTTTGAAGTTGCTCATCTTGACTTAGATCAAAAGTGTACAGTTTGAGGGCTGGGGAATCAGGAAAACATGTTATTAATAAGTCATGAATCAGTAAAGCTCAGCCTGTGTAGACACTTCTAAATATAAACACACACACACACACACATCCCACACCCATCAGCACAAATATAACAGGACCCAGTAAATATTCACAGGCTGCGCATGGAGAATGATGCAGAATTTAAAGAACTAAGATTGATAGTTTTGCATGTTTTGCATTTCCCAACAGTTGAGCTGTTAGTCAAGGCGGTCGGTGGAACACCGTCAACTAGGGGCGGCACGGTGGCATAGAAACATAGAAATTAGGTGCAGGAGTAGGCCATTCGGCCCTTTGAGCCTGCACCACCATTCAATATGATCATGGCTGATCATCCAACTCAGTATCCCGTACCTGCCTTCTCTCCATACCCTCTGATCCCCTTAGCCACAAGGGCCACATCTAACTCCCTCTTAAATATAGCCAATTAACTGGCCTCAACTACCCTCTGTGGCAGAGAGTTCCAGAGATTCACCACTCTCTGTGTGAAAAATGTTCTTCTCATCTCGGGTTTTAAAGGATTTCCCCCTTATCCTTAAGCTGTGACCCCTTGTCCTGGACTTCCCCAACATCGGGAACAATCTTCCTGCATCTAGCCTGTCCAACCCCTTAAGAATTTTGTAAGTTTCTATAAGATCCCCTCTCAATCTTCTAAATTCTAGAGAGTATAAACCAAGTCTATCCAGTCTTTCTTCATAAGACAGTCCTGACATCCCAGGAATCAGTCTGGTGAACCTTCTCTGCACTCCCTCTATGGCAAGAATGTCCTTCCTCAGATTTGGAGACCAAAACTGTACGCAATACTCCAGGTGTGGTCTCACCAAGACCCTGTACAACTGCAGTAGAACCTCTCTGCTCCTATACTCAAATCCTTTTGCAGTGAAAGCTAAGGCGCAGCGGTAGAGATCCCTGTTCGATCCTGACTACGGGTGCTATCTGTACGGAGTTTGTACGTTCTCCCCGTGACCTGCGCGGGTTTATTTCAGTTGCTCCGGTTTCTTTCCACTCTCCAAAGACGTGCAGGCTTGTAGGTTAATCAGCTTCTTTGTATCGTCTCTGGTGTGTAGGATAGAAGTAGACAATGGACAATAGGTGCAGGAGGAGGCCATTCGGCCCTTCGAGCCTGCACCGCCCTTCAATGTGATCATGGCTGATCATCCCCAATCAGTACCCCGTTCCTGCCTTCTCCCCACATCCCCTGACTCCACTATCTTTAAGAGCCCTATCGAGCTCCCTCTTGAAAGTGTCCAGTGAACCGGCCTCCACCGCCCTCTGAGGCAGAGAATTCCACAGACTCACAACTGAGAAGAACTTTTTTCACACAGAGAGTGGTGAATCTCTGGAACTCTCTGCCGCAGAGGGTAGTCGAGGCCAGTTCATTGGCTATATTTAAGAGGGAGTTAGATGTGGCCCTTGTGGCTAAGGGGATCAGATGGTATGGAGAGAAGGCAGGTACGGGATACTGAGTTAGATGATCAGCCATGATGATATTGAATGGCGGTGCAGGCTCGAAGGGCCGAATGGCCTACTCCTGCACCTAATTTCTATGTTTCTATGTTTCTAACTCTCTGTACGGAGTTTGTACGTTCTCCCCGTGACCTGCGTGGGTTTTCTCCAAGATCTTCGGTTTCCTCCCACACTCCAAAGACGTGCAGGTTTGTTGGATAATTGGCTTAGTGTAAATATAAAAAATTCCCTAGAGCGTGTAGGGTAGAGTGTGGTCGATGCGGACTTGATGGGCCGAAGGGTTCATTTCCACGCTGTATCTCTAAACAAAACTAGACTAAAAAAAACACCTGGAGAAAACCCACATGGTCACAGGGAGAATGTACAAACGCCATACAGAAAGATTTGTAGGTTAATCGACTTGTAAATTGTGCCTAGGTTGTAGGATTTGTTGGTGTACGGGGTGATGGCAGGTCTCCTCTGTCTGCCCGTGATCCATATCCCTACATTCCCTGCATATCCCGTCTAAAACCCTCTTAATCACCACTGTTGTACCTGCCTCCAGCACCACTCCAGGTAGCACATTCCTGGCACCCGCCGCCCTCCGCGTACCGTACAAAAACCTGCCCTTCTCTCCTTTAACTGGCCCTTCGAACGATCCTCATGCACTAGCTTTTCACACAGAAGGTTGTGTTTCTCACCCAGAGAGTTATGAATCTGTGGAATTCTCTGCCTCAGAAGGCAGTGGAGGCCAATTTTCTGGATGCTTTCTAGTTCCAGTTCAAGTTCAAGTGAGTCTATTGTCATGTGTCCCTGTATAGGACAATGCAATTCTTGCTTTGCTTCAGCACACAGAGCATAGTAAGCATAGTAAGCTCTCTCAAGAGAGAGCTAGATAGGGTTCTTAAAGACAGCAGAGTCAGGGGATATGGGGAGAAGGCAGGAACGGGGTAGTGATTGAAGATGATCAGTCATGATCACATTGAATGGCGGTGCTGGCTCGACGGGCTGAATGGCCTACTCCTGCACCTATTGTCTATTGTCTATTGCCTCTAAGGCAGCAATTCTACCGCTGCGCCACTGTGGCGGCTCCGGTTTCCTCCCACACTCCAAAGCCGTACAGGTTTGTGGGTTAATTGGCTTCGGTAAAATTGTCAATTGTCTCCAGTGTTTAGGATAGCGTTAGTACGCGGGGTGATCGCTGGTCAGTGCGGACTCGGTGGGCCGGAGGGCCTGTTTCCACGCTGTAGTGAAATTTAAATAGATACGGAAAAGGGCATAGGGCAGGTACGACTAGCGTCGATGTGTCATCTTGGTCGGCATGGACAAGTTGGGCCGAAGGGCCTGTTTCTGTGCTGTATGACTCGATGACTATAAATTGTGATGGTTCTCGTTTCCTAGTGCAGTTTGCTGTTCATTTTTACCACCCTGTTTACAGGAGCTGCCTAAGTTTGAGTCTGTCTTTGATATAAACCAGCATCTGCAGTTCCTTCCTACATATTCTGTCTCCTCCGCTATTTGCTTTAGCATCTGATTTCCAGTTATTACCTCTGCAAATCAGCTGCCATGGGGGTTTATTTACAGTGCTTGGAAATTATATGATCCGTTTCTCTCTCGAATTGATTCAAACTATTTGCTTTTAAAAGCGTAGTACGTGTCCGCCCATAGACCTACATTTCCATTTTTCTGCGTATCAACCGCATTTTTATCCCCTTGGAAATATTTTTATTTTAATCATTTGCAAACTGAAATGTCCCAGTGTTGCAGAAATATTGTCAGTCAAATTGTTGCCAGCAGCCACTCGATTGCAGAGTTTTGTCTACGATCCAGGTTTGGAGAACCTGGTTGATGAGGCAGAGAGACAGACAGATGGAAGGATTGTGTTCAGCTTTAAAGCCCTGTCCCACGGTGCGAGTTCATTCCAAGAGCTCTCCCGAGTTAAAAAAAAATCAAACTCGTGGTAAGCATGGAGAATGAATGTAGCGGGTACGTCGGAGCTCGGGGACGTCTCTCAGCGCCTCGTAACGCTAACGGCAGGTACTCGGGAAGACTCGCTAATGGCAGGTAAGCACGGGAAGACTCGTGAAGGTTTTTCAACACGATGAAAAATGTCCACGAGAGCCCCGAGTACCGACGAGTGGCCATTACCGTAAATCTCCGAGTTCGAATCAGGGGCAAACTCGGGAGAGCTCTTGGAATGAACTTGTACCGTCGGACAGGGCTTTTAGTCCGGTTGAGTTTGCAGCGTGGAAACAAACAGGCCCTTTCTGCCCATCGTCCAACCATCACCCCGTGCACTAGGTTTATCCCACGCGCTTGGGACAATTTACAGAAGCCAATAAACCTGCAAACCTGCACGTCTTTGGAGTGCGGGAGGAAACCGGAGGACCCAAGGAAAACCCACGCAGGTCACGGGGAGAACGTAAAACTCCGTACAGACAGCACCTGTGGTCAGGAAGGTTTATTCACAGTTTAAGAATAAGGGGTAAGCCATTTAGAACGGAGATGAGGAAACACTTTTTCACACAGAGAGCTGTGAGTCTGTGGAATTCTCTGCCTCAGAGGGCGGTGGAGGCCGGTTCTCTGGATAATTTCAAGAGAGAGCTAGATAGGGGTCTTAATAATAGTGGAGTCAGGGGATATGGGGAGAAGGCAGGAACGGGGTACTGATTGGGGATGATCAGCCATGATCACATTGAATGGCGGTGCTGGCTCGAAGGGCCGAATGGCCTACTCCTGCAACAATTGTCTGTTGTCTATTGTTTCCATGTTGAAAGTGCCAGACATTTTGGATGATAATTCATTTATTGTGAATGTAATGGAGGCTGGGAGAGCAATGGAGGGATTCGGAATGGAAGCACAACCTTCAGCCCACAAGTGCTTACCAAACACAGCGGCACAGATGGTAGAGTTGCTACCTCACGGCACCTAACGCCTGGGTTCGATCCTGACCTCGGGCACTGTCTTTGCGATAGTTTTCCACGTTCTCCTGCGACCCCGTGGGTTTTATCCCACACTCCAAGGACGTGCAGGTTCGTGGGTAAATATTGCCCCTCGTGTGCAGGGAGGCTTCACCCTGTGACATGTCGCCTGTACGGTCGTGAGTGGTCTGCTCAGTCGCCCAAAGAGTCGCAGCGTCTTTCTGGTCGCCGCTGGGTTTTCGACAAGTTGAAAATTTTCGGCGACCTGCAACGACCTATGGCGGGTGTGGGCAGTCGCTGAAAAAGTCGCGTAAGTGGGACAGGCTCACAATGTAGAACTAGTGTGCACGGCGATCGTTGGTCGGCCCGGTCTTGGCGGGACAAATGGCCTGTTTCCGCACTGTGCCGCTAAAACTAAAACTAGTTTCAGGGCGGTCACGGTGGCGCTGAGGTAGAGTCGCTGCCTTACAGCGCTTGCAGCACTGCAGACCCAGGTTCGATCCCGACCGCGGGCGCTGTCTGTACGGGGTTTGTACGTTCTCCCCGTGACCTGCGTGGGTTTTCTCCGAGATCTTCGCTTTCCTCCCACACTCCAAAGACGTGCAGGCTTGTAGGTTCATTGGCTTGGTGTAAATGTAAAATTGTCCCTAGTGTGTGTGTGTGCAAGATGGTGTCTCAGTTTACGGGGACCGCTGGACTAGGTGGGCCGAAGGGCCTGTTTTTGCGCTGTGTATCGAAACTAAGACACAGAACTCACCAACGTCGGTCTCTTTGAACTCCAGCTCCATGCTGCTCCTCAAATGCTGGGAGATGCGGATGGCCGACGTCTCCAACATGTGCAGCAACTTTGTGGCACTTCTCCTCCTCTCGTCCTCCGCGATTTCACTCCACACCACCATCTCGCTCGGCTTTAAAAGATTGTTCACTGTTTTCACAATGGCCTAGAACGTTCGTGTGGGGGAAAAATGAGTTGGACTTTCAACACAGACCATAACATGTTATCCCATTCCCACACAGACCTTTCTGTCCTGGGCCTCCTCCACTGTCAGAGTGAGGCCCAGCGCAAAATGGAGGAACAGCGCCTCATATTTCGTTTAGGCAGCTTACACCCCAGCGGTATGAACATTGACTTCTCTAACTTCAAATAACCCTTGCTTTCCCTCTCTCTCCATCCCTCCCCCATCCTAATTCTCCGACTAGTTTCATTGTCCTCCTGATTAAATATTGCCGACTGTACGCCTCCTTGTCACCTTCCCCCGCTCTACATTTTCCTTAATCCACGTCCCCTTTGAGCTCTCGTTTTCACACCTTACCCTCCCATATCTCTATGTCTCCCTCTACCCTGCCTCAGTCTGAAGAAGGGTCTCGACCTGAAATGTCACCCATTCCTTCTCTCCAGAGATGTTCCCTGTCCCACTGAGTTACTCCAGCATTTTGTGTCTATCTTTGTTTTAAAGCAGCATCTGCAGTCCCTTCCTGAACATAACATATTAAACATTCTGGATTCACGAGGATCTGCATATGCTGGTTTACAAAAAAACTCTTGAGGTCTCTAAACTAAACTAAACTAAACTAACCTGAACTAAACTTTACTAAACTAAACCAGACTAGACTAGACTAATCTAAACTAAAACGATGGAACTATAAACACTCTTGTCTGGCTTTTTATTCAATGCAAGATTCCTGCAGCTGCAGTTCCTTCTATCTCGAAAAAAGACACAAAGTGCTGGAGTAACTCAACGAGTCAGGCAACATCTCTAGAGTACATGGTTTCTCCCCTTCCCTCCCCCTTGACCTCCATATTCAGGGACAGTTTCTTCCCAGCTGTTATCAGTCAACTGAATCATCCTACCACAACCAGAGAGCGGTCCTGAACTACTATCTACCTCGTTGATGACCCTCGGACTATCTTTGATCGGACTTTGCTGGCTTTACCTTGCACTAAATGTTATTCCCTTATCATGTATCTTGCACACTGTAAATGGCTCGATTGTAATCATGTGTCGTCTTTCCGCTGACTGGTTAGCACGCAACAAAAGCTTTTCACTGTACCTCGGTGCACGTGACAATAAACTAAACTCAACTAAGCTAAATTCCTTCCTCTGGCTTCACAACTTGCACCTCTTCAAAGTAGACCATAGAGTCTACTTTACGGCAGAGATGCTGCCTCACCCACTGAGTTACTCCAGCATTTTATCTTCAGAGAAGCTGCCTTGCCCGTTGAATTACTCCATCATTTTGTGTCTACCTTCGCAACTCTTCACACCTTTTATACATCTTTATCCCACCTGATGCCTATCAAACCCCTCCCCCCCCCCCCCCCCCCCCGCCTGTGTCCAGCTATTACCTGCCATGCTTTGTCCTGCCCCTCCTCCCTCCCAGCTTTCTTCCCCCCCCCCCCCCCCCCCCCCTCCCCCACAATCAGACTGGAGTAGGGTCCCAGGACCTGCTCTGCCCAGGACAAGAAGGCTCTGCAGAGAGTAGTGCATTCGGCCGAACGCATAATGGGAACTGCACTTGCCCCCCCCCTGCAGGAACTATACATCAGAAGGTACAGATCCAGAGCCAGCAACATTATGGGGGACCCCTACCACCCCAGCAACGGACTGTTGCAGCTGCTACGGTCAGGCAAACGCCTCCACTGTCATGCTGCAAAAACAGAGAGGATGAGAGAGAGTTTCGTCCCAAAGGCCATTAGGACTATACACTCTTATCTCATCAGAAACTAATCTGCTGTACCAATTTACTGTTGTGTTGTGTCTTTTTAAAATTGCTGTTTTTTTTCCTAATATGTAATTACTGATTCTGTTTTATTCTGTTCTGTAGTTTTTTTGCACAATCTGCACACATTCCAACTTTCATTTCGCTGCACATTTGTATGTGTGTATGAGACAAATAAACTTGACTTGACACCCCGAAACGTCACCTGTCCATGTTCTCAGGAGATGCTGCCTGACCCGTTGAGTTACTCCAGCACTCTGTGCATTCTTTTTGTTGTAAGCTAGCATCTGCAGTTCCTTGTTTACCTATCTAGAACATGAATTGGTGATGTTTTGGATTGAGACCCTTCTTCAGACTGATTGATGTTGGGAGGGGAGGTGGGGGGGGGGGGGGGGGGGGGGGAGATGGAAGAAGGGTCCCATCCCAAAATTTTGCCCGTCCTTTCCCTCCAGAGATGCTGCCTGACTCGTTGAGTTACTCTAGCACTTTGCGTCTATCTGTGTCATCGGTAGAATATTGTCCATTGGGAATTAACGTACGTTGATGGTGACGTTGGCAGCTGCGGTTGGATTGGGTAGACTCTCGTTGATTGCACTAAGCGACGGTGCGGACCTGGAGAGGACTTCGACGTACAGGAGCAGATCGGTGGCGGTCAGACCTCCCGTGGTGTTCTTGGCCATCTCCTCCAGGGCCATCTGCGGTTCACTGAAGCTGCTCAGCTGTCAAAAGCCACCAGATTACAAAATAACATTTTAAAAAAAACAGCACAGAGACAGAGACATGAAGTGGATGTGGAGAGGACGTTCACACCAGCGGGAGAGTCTAGGACCAGAGGGCGCAGCCTCAGAATTCAAGGACGTTCCTTTACAAAGGAGATGAGGAGGAATTTCTTCACCAGAGGGTGGTGAATCTGTGGGATTCATTGCCACAGAAGGGTGCGGAGGCCAAGTTAATGGATATATTTTTAAGGCAGAGACTGATAGATTCTTGATTAGTGATTAGTAGTGGGTGTCATGGATTGCTGGGCGAATAGACAATAGGAAATAGGTGCAGGAGTAGGCCATTCAGCCCTTTGAGCCAGTACCGTCATTCAATGTGATCATGGCTGATCATCCACAATCAGTACCCCGTTCCTGCCTTCTCCCTGAAGGGAGGAGAATGCAGTGAGGAGGGAGAGATTGATCAGCCATGATTGATTGGCGGAGTAGACTTGATGGGCCGAATGGCCTATTTCTGCTCCTGGAGCTTATGAACTTATGAACATGAACGAGATTCTCTCTCATCCGCTTCCATCCCACTAATGTTTGCATCCAGCACATGATCCCTTGTCATTTTCACCAACTGCAGTGGGATCCCACCACCAGCAGCAAGACAATACATGATTACAATCGATCCATTTACAGTGTATACTGTAAGATACATGATAAGGGAATAACATTTAGTGCAAGGTAAAGCCAGCAAGGATAGTCTGAGAGTCATCAAAGGGGTATAGACCAGCGCTGAACTACTATCTACCTCATTGGTGACCCTCGTAACTATCCTTTGATCGGACTTAGCAGGCTTTACCTTGCACTAAACGTTATTCCCTTATCATGTATCTATACAATTGTAATCATGTCTTGTCTTTCTGCTGACTGGTTAGCACGCAACAAAAGCTTTTCAATGTATCTCGGTCGGTGCTCGTGACAATAAACCAAACTGAACTAAAGAAAAACAAAACTAAAGCGGAAGGAATATTTTCCTCCCTTTGTTTCTTGATCTTGATCTCTTGTCTCCTTGCACAACCAATGTTACCTGCTGCAAAGTGTCATTAATCCTCTTGGACAGGCAGTCGCTGATTAAGTAGCAGGGCATCTCCGAGATCCCTGTAAATGGAGCAGGAGATAGATATTATCATTAACTTCAAACACCCGGCTAACATTTGTACAGTTTAATTTCATAATCAACCATCTCTTTATCTCCGACATCGAGACCATTCCACTGGCTCCGCGCCAACATCTTTGACAACTGATAGCAAATAAATTACCTGTCGTATAATCTAATATATTTTTATTACTGACTTGGAACTTTTACCCTGTAAAGTTTCCGGCTTCATTAATATATTGGAGCAAGACTCTTTTTCTTCTTCTTGCGAATGGCGTGCACAGCCTAAAGGGGCTGTCCCACTGCAGGCGACCTAATTGGCGAGTTTAGAAGAGTTTAGGAGAGTTTGAAAAAGTGTCATGTAGAAGACCTCCTTCGACCATGTTGAAGACTAGCTACAACTAACTTCGGGAAAATTGGACACCGAATAGTGGGGAGTGGAGACGACCTCCTTCGATCTCCTTCGACCTCCCTTCGATTATTTTGAAGACTATCTACAACTACCTTTGACTACCCTCGATTACCTATGACTAACATGCCGACCTACTACGACCTACTTCGACTAAACCTACGAGTAAAAAACGTATCGCTTTTTTCCATGGCGACCTTTTTTTTACTCGCGGGCATTTTTCAGCATGGTGAAAAATACGGTGCGACCTAGCTGAGGCCTCGACTACGCGGGGACTACTCTCGAGCATGATGGAGAGTTACAAAGACCTCCTAGGACCTTGTGTCGACCATGCTGCGAGTATGTGTCGAGGCGAAACTCGCCAGAACTCGCAGATTAGGTCGCCACAGTGAGCAGCCCCTTAAAGTTGATCTTATTTGACCTTATTTGATTGTGCACGCCAGGTTGATTGCATTCGCCGAAACAGGGCGGACCACGTGAAGGTTGCAATCTCCCACCCCAGCAACACTGTGTCGATAGTGACTCTCGGTATCAGTGAAGGAAAGTGAAGTGTAAAGGAACACTGAAGATAGACGCAAGAGGCTGGAGTAGCTCAGTGGGTCAAGCAGCATCTCTGGAGAACATGGACAGGCAACGATACCGAGGGGGCCCTTCTTCAGTTTAGTTTAGTTTGTTTTATTTGTTTAATGTCACCTGTACAGTGTAAAGCTTTTGCTGCGTGCTAACCAGCCAGCGGAAAGACATGATTACAATTTGGAAGAATGAGGGGGGATCCTCATTGAAACGTACAGAATAGCGAAAGGCTTGGATAGAGTGGATGTGGAGAGGATGATTCCACTAGTGGGAGAGTCTAGGACTAGAGATCATGGTCTCAGAAATTAAAGGACGTTATTTTAGGAAGGAGCCGAGGAGAAAATGTATTTCGTCAGAGGGTGGTGAATCGGTGGAATTCTTTGCCACAGAAGTCTGCAGTGGCCAAGTCAAGGGCCTGTCCCACTTGGGCGTCATTTGCATGTCACGCAGATGGTGCACGAAGATTTTGTACATCCCAAATTCTTGGGGCGCCACGAGCGACCGCGCGTCACTGCCTACATCACCACGTACCATGCGCACGTCGTGCATCGTGACGCGTAAATGATGTCGCGTAAATTACGCGCAAATTACACCCAAGTGGGACGGGCCGTTCAGTTGATATTTTTAAGTCAGAGACAGATGTCAGAGGTTATGGGGAGAAGGCAGGAGAATGGGGTTAGGAGGGGGAGATAGATCAGCCATGATTGAATGGCGGAGTAGACTTGAAGGGCCGAATGGCCCAATTCTACAATTATTCTTTATGGCCTTATGGCAATCGAGCCATTCACAGAGTACAGATACACGATGAAGGGAATAACGTGAATAACCTATAGCGCGAGGAATAACCGATGATGGTGGGGTGGGATTGGCGGGAAGCTGGAAGAGAGGAGAGGATGGGACAAAACCTGCTGTGAGTGATAGGTGGACACAGGTGAGGGAAGGTTGAGAGGTAGATAATTGAACAAAAGCCAGAGATGAAAAGACAAAATCTGTGAGGTACAAATGGAAGAAGTGGCAATTGTCAACCCAAGGCCGAAGGGGAGGGGGTTGGGAGAGAATGGCAAAGGGAAAAGGCGGGAGAAGAGTGGGACTAAGTGGGACCATGTTCATTGGTATCATTTAAAAATAAATTGGATAGGCATATGGATGAGAAGGGAATGGAGGGTTATGGTACGAGTGCAGGCAGGTTGGACTAAGGGGAAAAAAAATTTGTTCAGCACGGACTTGTAGGGCCGAGATGGCCTGTTTCCGTGCTGTAATTGTTATATGGTTATATGGTTATATGGTTATATGGAAAGGTTGAACAAGTTAGGGCTTTATTCTTTGGAGCGCAGAAGGTTAAGGGGGGACTTGATAGAGGTCTTTAAAATGATGAGAGGGATAGACAGAGTTGACGTGGAAAAGCTTTTCCCACTGAGAGTAGGGAAGATTCAAACAAGAGGACATGACGTGAGAATTGAGGGACTGAAGTTTAGGGTTAACATGAGGGGGAACTTCTTTACTCAGAGAGTGGTAGCGGTGTGGAATGAGCTTCCAGTGTAGGTGGTGGAGGCAGGTTCGTTTTTATCATTTAAAAATAAATTGGATAGTTATATGGACGGGAAAGGAATGGAGGGTTATGGTCTGAGCGCAGGTATATGGGACTAGGGGAGAATACGTGTTCGGCACGGACTAGAAGGGTCGAGATGGCCTGTTTCCGTGCTGTAAATTGTTATATGGTTATATGGTTATAAGAGGGGGTTGTAGGTTAGATATAGAGTCATGGAGTGATACAGCATGGAAACAGGCCCAACTTGCCCACACCGTCCAACATGTCCCAGCTACACTAGTCCCACCTGCCCGTGTTTGGCCCATATCCCTCCAAACCTGCCCTATCCATGTACCTGTCTAACTGTTTCTTAAATGTTGGGACAGTCCCAGCCTCAACCACCTCCTCTGGCAGCTCGTACCATACACCCACCGCCCTTTGTGTGTGTTGGCATCCATGTGCCTTTTTATATTTGCACTGTGCCATTGCATCCATCGAGAATATTTTCTTTAACGCAAGTTTAAGTTTTTGTTTTCTCTTGTTTGCTCGCTATCCCCTTCGAGGCAGCGAACATCATTAACTTGCCACACAGTTCCCATGACACAACATTGGTGGAAATATTGACAATGCCACGATCCATTAGGATAATTGTTTCAGAATTCAACCGTGCAATCTGCAGTCTCCAGTTCAATAGCTGGACACTTTAATTTAGTTTAGTTTAGAGATACAGTGCGGAAACAGGCCCTTCGGCCCATCGAGTCTGCACCGACCAGCGATCCCCGCACATTAACATTATTCCACACACACCGGGGAGGATTTGCTTTTTTTTTTGTTCATACCAAGCCAATTAACCTGCAAACCTGTACGTCTTTGGAGTTTCCTCCCACACTCCAAAATGTTTTGTAGGTTCCATCAGTCTGAAGACGGCCTGAAACGTTGCCTATTTCCTTCGCTCCATAGATGCTGCTGCACCCGCTGAGTTTCTCCAGCATTTTTGTGTACCTTCGATTTTCCAGCTTCTGCAGTCCCTTCTTAAACACAAATGTTTTGTAGGTTAATTGGCTTGGTATAAATGTAAATTGTCCCGAGTGTGTGTAGGTTACTTTAGTTTAGAGATACAGTGCGGATCAAGGCACTTCGGCCCACCGAATCCCCACTAACCAGGGATCTCCGCACAACAGCACTATCCTATACACACGCCAGGGACAAATTTTACATTTACCAAGCCAATCAACCTACAAACCTGCACGTCTTTGGAGTGTGGGAGGAAAACGGAAGATCTCGGAGAAAACCCACGCAGGTCACGGGGAGAACGTACAAACTCCGTACAGACAGCACCCGTAGCCGGGATTGAACCCGGGTCTCTTGCGCTGTAAGCGCTGTAAGCCACTCGATACTTCCAGCATTTTGTGTCAGGAATAATTTAGTCATGTTTTATACTTTTATACTTATTACAGTGTCTCCTATTGTTGTGACTGAGTAATTTGCTGGCCATTTGAGCAGGTAGTTAAAAGATATTTTTTTATGACTCGACAGAGACAGATTTCTGATCCAGTGCTAGTGAACCGACTGAGTCTTAACGGCACTGCCTGTGGTTTTATGGTTGTCTAATGTTTAATTTTCATTGATTTTTAATTCCCCAACTACCACAATGGGATTCAATCTTATTCACCCGGATTTCTACAATATAATTTCTGTTTCATTAGTGCTGCTGGTGACTCAGATAGGAAACGGAACCAATATGCAGTCAGAGAATTTAGTTTCTAGCTTAGTTTAGCTTAGAGATTCCTGAGAGATATATAGAGGTGGATGCGGGGAGGATGTTTCCACCAGTGGGAGAGTCCAGGAATAGAGGCCGCAGCCTCGGAATTAAAGGACGTTCTTTTCGCAAGGAGACGACGAGGAATTTCTTTAGTCAGAGGGTGGTGAATCTGTGGAATTCTTTGCCACAGAGGGGTGGGAGATTGCAACCTTCACATAGTCCGCCCTGTTTCTTTTTTTTTTTTAAATTAAAATATTTTTATTAAAAGCATATGTACAAATAGTAATAAACGCCAAATTGGTTACAGAGTTCTTACATAGCTTCGATTTTTAAAGTGTTTTTTAAAGTAAAGAAATAAAGAAAGAAAGAGATAAGATAAACTATAACCATATAACATATAACATATAACAATTACAGCACGGAAACAGGCCATCTCGGCCGTACAAGTCCGTGCCGAACAACTTTTTTCCCCTTAGTCCCACCTGCCTGCACTCATACCATAACCCTCCATTCCCTTCTCATCCATATGCCTATCCAATTTATTTTTAAATGATACCAATGAACCTGCCACCACCACTTCCACTGGGAGCTCATTCCACACCGCTACCACTCTCTGCGTAAAGAAGTTCCCCCTCATATTACCCCTGAACTTCTGTCCCTTAATTCTGAAGTCATGTCCTCTTGTATGAATCTTCCCTATTCTCAAAGGGAAAAGCTTGTCCACATCAACTCTGTCTATCCCTCTCATCATTTTAAAGACCTCTATCAGGTCCCCCCTTAACCTTCTGCGCTCCAGAGAATAAAGGCCTAACTTATTCAACCTATCTCTGTAACTTAGTTGTTGAAACCCAGGCAACATTCTAGTAAATCTCCTCTGTACTCTCTCTATTTTGTTGACATCCTTCCTATAATTGGGCAACCAAAATTGTACACCATACTCCAGATTTGGTCTCACCAATGCCTCACAGACGACTGTTCTATAAGAAGAAAGAAAGAAAGAAAGAAAAAAGAAAGGAAGAAAGAAAGAAAGAAAGAAAGAAAGAAAGAAAGAAAGAAAGAAAGAAAGAAAGAAAGAAAGAAAGAAAGAAAGGAAGATTACAAATATAAAGATTAAGGAGAAAGAACCTGGAGACGTTGAGAATAGTTACACAAAGTTACGTTGAGAATAGTTCTTCATCCAACCCCAAACTCAAGTTTTGATTTTAATTTTGTGTTAAACCAGTTTACTTTTTTAAAAATTCAATAAACAGAGACCATATTTTTAAAAATAGTTCTTGTTTGTCACTTAAGACAAATCTTATTTTTTCCAAATGCATTTTCGTAATCCACATTTTAATTGTGGGGTTTTTTTCCCAAAATTTAAATATTAATTTTTTCGCAGTTATTAAACCTGTCCGCCCTGTTTCGACGAATGCAATCAATCTGGCGTGCACAATCAAATAAGATCAAATAGAACAAGTTGTCCTACAACTTTAGGCTGTGCACCCCATATGCCCCAAGAAGAAGATGATCGCCACAGACGGCTGTAGAGGCCAAGTCAATGATATTTTTAAGGCATTGACAGATATATTCTTGATTAGTACGGGTGTCAGGGGTTATGGGGAGAAGGCTGGAGAATGGGGTTCAGAAGGAGAGATAGATCAGCCATGATTTAGTGGCAGAGTATTGATGGGCTGAATGGCCTAATTCTGCTCCTATCACATGACCTGATGAACATGACAGAGATTCTCTCTCATCCCCTTTCATCTCGCTAATGTTCGCATCCAGCACATGATCCTTTGTCAGTTTTGCCGACTGTAATGGGATCCCTCCACCAGTCACATCTACCCCTCCCTGCCCC
The DNA here is from genome assembly GCF_028641065.1 of Leucoraja erinaceus. Lineage (NCBI taxonomy): Eukaryota > Metazoa > Chordata > Chondrichthyes > Rajiformes > Rajidae > Leucoraja > Leucoraja erinaceus. Next base: position 3,804,546 of record NC_073386.1, on the reverse strand, counting down.
AACCAGTCTTCAACAGGGGCCGCTCTCTTCAAGACTTCCTTCACTCTCACTGTCTCCGTGCTGTTCAGAGGCATAAAGTCACAGAGTGAAACATCGTTGAAACAGGCCCTTCGGCCCAACTTGCCCACACCGGCCGACATGATCCATGTGCAGTTCCTTGCTCCTAAGAAGCGGAGCCCGTGCCGTCCTTACCATGGCAGGTGGTCCCGTCGTTGGGGGTGAACTCCTGCTTCCCATGCGACGACTGGTAGCCCTGGACGCACGTGCAGTAGTAACTCCCGAAGGTGTTGGTGCAGGTGGCATTCTGCCCGCAGGTCAGAGTGGCATTCTGGCACTCGTCATCATCTGTGGTGGAGAGCAAAAACAGAATGACCCCCTCAGCAAGGCCAACACCAGGAAGAGAGAACTTAAACAAGGACACACCATGACCTTGCTGCCTTACCATGTTTGCACCGAAATTGATGCCAAGACCACCACTAACCCAATAGACAATAGACAATAGGTGCAGGAGAAATATTCCTAGAAATATTAAATTAAAAACAGGAACTTTTTTGAGGGAGAGAGTTCCATGTTTCCTCTCTCCTTCATGCAGTGGTTTGAAACCTTCCCTTGAAGGCCTTGTTTAGTTTAGTTTAGCTTAGTTTAGTTTAGTTTAGTTTAGTTTAGAGATACAGCGCGGAAACAGGCCCTTCGGCCCACCGAGTCCGTGCCAACCAGCGATCCCCGCACACTAACACTATCCTACACACACTAGGGACAATTTTACATGTATACCAAGACAATTAACCTACAAACCTGCACGTCTTCGGAGTGTGGGAGGAAACGGAAGATCTCGGAGAAAACCCACGCAGGTCACGGGGAGAACGTGCAAACTCCGTACGGACAGCACCCGTAGTCGGGATGGAACCCGGGTCTTCGGCGCTGCCAGGCAACAACTCTACTGCTGCGCCACCATGTCAGTGTTTGGACATTGAGGCTGGGCCTCACTTGTACTGGACTCTGAATCTCTGGAACTCTCTGCCGCAGAGGGTAGTCGAGGCCAGTTCATTGGCTATATTTAAGAGGGAGTTAGATGTGGCCCTTGTGGCTAAGGGGATCAGAGGGTGTGGAGAGAAGGCAGGTACGGGATACTGAGTTGGATGATCAGCCATGATCATATTGAATGGCGGTGCAGGCTCGAAGGGCCGAATGGCCTACTCCTGCACCTAATTTCTATGTTTCTATGTTAACAGAGAAAAAAAACCTGGCAAGTCCTTTACTCTTTTGAAACCCATCTATTAGATCTCAGCCTGATGTTCCCACGCTCAAGGATGCTGGTCCTTACATTGAATACTTTGGTTCTGGTACAGGATCATTTTATCGAATGGGCTAACACATCTTGGGCGACCAATATGTTTTAAAGATGTGTACTTTCACCTGTTATGAACGATAGCCGTGAATCTTTCATTGTCTCCAGTGTGTGTTCATTTTCAAGGGCATAATGGGCAAGGTGAACCATCCACAGTGTCAGAGAGCCTTTCTTTGGGAATTCTAAGTAACCTTATTGAGGTAATGTACATCGAAAATTGTATGGTTGAATGGCAGGTGGCTGAATCTAACGTGCTCAATTCGATCTAAAACCTTGATTTTCTTTCCATGTGTGCAGTTCAGCTGCTACTTATCTCTTCAGCTAACTTAACTCTTTCTGAAAACATTTTTTTCAATAGAGCAGCAATATTGGGGGCGGCACGGTGGCGCAGCGGTAGAGTTGCTGCCTCACAGCGCCAGAGACCCGGGCTTGATCCTGCCAACGGTTGCTGTCTGTAAGGAGTTTGCACGTTCTCCTCGAGGACCCACGGGGTTTTCACCGGGTGCTCCGGTTTCCTCCCGCACTCTAAGGACGTGCAGGTTTGTAAGTCAAATGGTCTCGGCAAAGACTGTAAATTGTCCCTAGTGTGTGTAGGATAGTGTTAGTGTGCGGGGATCATTGGTCGGCGCGGAATCGGTGGGTCGACGGACCTGTTTCCACGCTGTATCTCGAAACTAAACTAAACTAGATAATAACTGTATATGTGACATTTTGGGTCGAGACCTTTCATCAGACTCGACCCGAAACGTCACCTATTCCTTTTCTACATCTGCCGGACCTGTTGAGTTACTCCAGCGTTTTGTGTATATCATCAGTGAAAATATTCAACTGCAGTTCAATTAAACAACAACTGTGCTCAATATCATGGGTTGCCCATCAAGTCCCTTCCATTGACTCCATCTACACCTCACCCTGTCCTCGGCAAGGCCAGCAGCATCATCAAGGACCAGTCACACCCCGGCCACTCCCTCTTCTCCCCTCTCCCATTGGGAAAAGGTACAGAAGTGTGAAAACGCACACCTCCAGATTCAGGGACAGTTTCTTCCCGGCTGTTATCAGGCAACTGAACCATCCTACCACAACCAGAGAGCAGTCCTGAACTACTATCTACCCTATTGGTGACCCTCGGACTTTCTTTGATTGGACTTTACTGGCTTTACCTTGCACTAAACGTTATTCACTTATCATGTATCTGTACACTGTGAATGGCTTGATTGTAACCATGTATCGTCTTTCCGCTGACTGGTTAGCACGCAACAAAAGCTTTTCACTGTACCTCGGTACATGTGACAACAAACTAAACTGCAGATAATTGAAGCAAACTGAACCAAAACAAACCAAACCCAACCCAACCCAACCCAACCCAACTCAACCCAACCACAACCCCAACCCCAACCCAACCCAACCCAACACATCCACAACCCCAACCCCAACCCAACCCAACCCAACCCAACCCAAGCCAAGCCAACCCAACCCAACCCAACCCAACCCAACCCAACCCAACCCAACCCAACCCAACCCAACCCAACCCAACCCAACCCAACCCCCAACCCAACCCCCAACCCAAACCCCAACCCCCCCAACCCCAACCCCAACCCCAACCCCAACCCCAACCCAAACCCCAACCCCAACCCCAACCCCCAACCCAACTCGGGTATGGTCTTAGCCAAAGCCAGGAGATGGCAATGGGTGACCCTGTGCCAGATATGGGCACTGGACAGAGATGGGAGCGGCACTGTGACTTCTGCCCCACCTCTACTTTCCTGATACGTTGGTACGTGAGGCCCACAGAAGCTGTGGAAGGCCAGCAAACAATGTTTAGTTTAGTTTAGTTCAGAGATAGAGCACAGAAACAGGCCCTTCGGCTCATCGTGTCCACTCCGTCCAGCGATCCCCGCACACTAACGCTACCCTACACACATTAGTTACAATTTTACATTTACACCAAGTCAATGAACCTGCAAACCTGTACGCCATTGGAGTGTGGGAGGAAATTGAAGATCTCAGAGAAAAACCCAGACAGGTCACGGGGAGAACGTACAAACTCCGTACCGACAGCACCGGTAGTCAGGATCGAACCCGGGTCTCTGGCGCTGTGATGCAGCAGCTCTGCCGCTGCGCCACCGTGCCGCCCTTATGGAGGGGGGGCCCTTTATCAAACACACCATCCCCATTTCATTCAGCACGAGAGTGCCACATACCATCCACACTGTTGTCCTGCTGAGTTTCACCATCAGTATAACTCCCCACAGCCAACAATGGACCATTGTGGACTCCACCATTCCTTGATCATCGTTGCTGGCTTTGATTTGTCTTTTTGCATATCGCTAATTAATTTCTTCAACAGTATGTACCTTTTCATATCTGCCCCCAGACTCTCAGTCTGAAGAAAAGTCACCCATTCCTTCTCTCCAGAGGTGCTGCCTAACCCGCCGAGTTACTCCAGCATTTTTGCGTCTATGGTCGGAGTGAACCAGCACCTGCGGTTCCTTCCTACAGATCCATGATTTGTATATCCATAATCAGTGGTTAAACATGTGCAGCAGATGGTGTTGTGTTAAAGGAGTGGAGGGAAGGAAGTGAAACATAAAAGGCTGGGGAGATGTTGAGCAAGCAGCCCCAGCCAAAGTACACATCGGGCAAACGCAGGCAGGATGTATCTGTGCACATGATGGGGATGTCCTGTGACTTCTCCCCTCAACTAGATTTGTTTTTCTCTCACAGTCTTTCCTCGTCCCACCCCTGTCATTCCATTCTCTCCCCGCTCCCGCCCAGCCGACCGTACGGAATCTTGAAAGCGCACACCACCAGAGTCAGGACACAAAAGTCCTGCTGGACATATACAAGAAGAGATGTATCAACAGAGCCATCTCCATCATCAAAGACCCCTACCACCCATCGCATGACATTTTCTCCATCCTCCCATCTGGGGAGGTACAGGAGCATCAGCTCAAAACCAGCAGGATGCTCCTGGAGAGCCCCCTGAGGACACAGGCAGACCTTTCGGGTACCTGTCTCCCTGCCGTGGACGACTCCATCCGCACCTCAAAATTGCTGCTGCCTCGGCAGCATCTCTGGCCACCTTTCGCCCAATCACCTGGCCCGGCAAGTCCAGCACCCCATGGACCAGTCGCACTCCCTCTGCTCCCCTCTCCCATCGGGCAAGAGGGACGGAGGTGCGAAGACGCACACCTCCGGATTTCTTCCCAGCTGTTATCAGGCAACTGAACCATCCTCACCACCCGTAGTCAGGTTCAAACCCGGGTCTCTGGAGCTGTGAGGCAGCAACTCTACCGCTGCTCCACGGTGCCACACTTTCTTGTGAAAATCTATATTTTTCTAATCTGACGCCAATGTTGTTTTTGTTGCCCTGATTGCGAGAAGCTTCAAGAGGCACGAATAAGGTCATAAGGTCTTTAGTGATAAGAACAGAATTGGGCCATTCAATAGACAATAGGTGCAGTTTTAAGCCATTCGGCCCTTCGTGCCAGCACCGCCATTCAATGTGATCATGGCTGATCATCCCCATTCAGTACCCCGTTCCTGCCTTCTCCCCATATCCCCTGACTCTGCTATTTTTAAGAGCCCTATCTAACTCTCTCTTGAAAGCATCCAGAGAACCTGCCTCCACCGCCCTCTGAGGCAGGGAATTCCACAGACTCACCACTGTCTGTGAGAAAAAGTGTTTCCTCGTCTCTGTTCTAAATGGCTTACTCCTTATTCTTAAACTGTGGCCCCTGGTCCTGGACTCCCCCAACATCGGGAACACGTTTCTAGCGAAAAGCCTCTAGCGTGTCCAATTCGGCCATTCGGCCCATCAAGTCTACTCCATCATTCAATCATGGCTGATCTATCTCTCCCTCCTAACCCCAGTCTCGTGCCTTCTCCACATAACCCCTGACACCCGTACTAATCAAGAAGCTATCTGTCTCTGCCTCAAAAATATCCACTGACATAGGCCTCTACAGCCTTCTGTGGCAAAGAATTCCAGGCTGTGACTCAGCTGGTTCTGAGGCTGTGACTTCCGGTCCTAGACTCTCCCACTAGTGGAAACATCCTCTCCACATCAATGATATCAACGGCAAACCGTCAAGTAAACAGGACTTTGATCCAGGCATAATATCCCTTGAACAAATAGCTGAGTTACGTGCTGATGGACACAACTTTAGACTGAGGGTTTGGGGAATGTTGACCACACCTGACATTTCTCCCTGATGGTTATCTTCCACTGTGTTCCATTAAACATTATTTACCAAAAACCAGCAATTTGGACTTAGATCAAACCATCCTAAAAAAAAGATATTTCAGAAGGAGCTGCAGATGCTGGTTAACACTGAATATAGACGCAAAATGCTGGAATAACTCAGCGGAACAAGCAATAGACGATAGACAATAGGTGCAGGGGGAGGCTATTCGGCCCTTCGTGCCAGCACCGCCATTCAATGTGATCATGGCTGATCATCCCCAATCAGTACCCCGTTTACCCTGTTCCTGTCTTCTCTCCATATCCCTTAAATTCACTATCCCTAAGAGCTCTATCTAATAGCCCTGTCCCACGGTGCGAGTTCATTCCAAGAGCTGTCCAGAGTTTAAAAAAAAATCAAACTCGCGGTAAGCACGGAGAATGAACGTAGCAGGTACTTCGGAGCTCGGGAACGTCTCTTAGCGGCTCGTAACGCTAACGGCAGGTACTCGGGAAGACTCGCTAACGGCAGGTAAGCACGGGAAGACTCGTGAAGATTTTTCAACATGTTGAAAAATGTCCACGAGAGCCCCGAGTACCGACCAGTGGCCATGACCGTAAATCTCCGAGTTCGAATCAGGACAAACTCGGGAGAACTCTTGGAATGACTTCGTACCGTGGGACAGGGCTTTCACTCTCTCTTGAAACCATCCAGTGAACCAGCCTCCACTGCCCTCTAAGGCAAAGAATTCCACACACTCACCACTCTCTGTGTGAGAACGTTTTTTCCTCAACTCCATTCTAAATGGCTTACCCCTTATTCTTAAACTGTGGCCCCTGGTTCCGGATTCCCCCCAACATTGGGAACATATTTCCTGCCTCTGGTGTGTCCAAACCCTTAATAATCTTATATGTATCAATAGGCAACATCTCTGGAGAAAAGGAATATATGATGTTTCGGGTTGAGACCCGTCATCAGACGGAAATCAGAGTGAGAATGAGATCCTAAAATAAAATTTGGTTTAGTTTATAGTCACGTGTACCAAGGTACAGTGAAAAGCTTTTATTGTGTATTAACCAGTCAGCGGAAAGCCAATACATGGTTACTAGCCGAGCCATACACAGTGTACAGATACATGATTGAGGGGATAATGTTTAGAACAAGATAAAGTTATGTCCGATTAAAGATAGTCTGAAGGTCTCCAATGAGGTAGATAGTAGCTCAGGACCGTTCTCCAGTTGTTGATAGGATGGTTCACAGCTTAAGGATAAGGGGGAAAATCCTTTAAAACCGAGATGAGAAGAACTTTTTTCACACAGAGAGTTGTGAATCTCTGGAACTCTCTGCCACAGAGGGTAGTCGAGGCCAATTCATTGGCTATATTTAAAAGGGAGTTAGATGTGGCCCTTGTGGCTAAGGGGATCAGAGGGTATGGAGAGAAGGCAGGTACGGGATACTGAGTTGGATGATCAGCCATGATCATATTGAATGGCGGTGCAGGCTCGAAGGGCCGAATGGCCTACTCCTGCACCTAATGTTTCTATGTTTCTATGGTTCAGTTGCCTGATAACAGCTGGGAAGAAACTGTCCCTGAATCTGGAGGTGTACGTTTTCACACTTCTGTACTTTTTGCCCGATGGAAGAGGGGGAGAAGAGGGAGTGACAGGGGCCTTGATTGTGCTGCTGGCCTTGCCGAGGCAGCGTGAGGTGTAGATGGAGTCAATGGAAGGGAGGATGGTTTGTGTGTGACGGTCTGGGCTGCGTCCACAATTCGCTGCAATCTCTTGCGGTCTTGGATGAAGCTGTTCCGAAACCGTGCTGTGATGGCATCCCGATGAAATGCTTTTTACGGCACATCTGTAGAAATTGGTGAGAGTTGGAGGGGGGACATGCCGAACTTCGTAAGCCTTCTGAGGAAGTGGAGGCGTCGGTGTGCTTTCATGGTCGTTGCTTCAATATGGGTGGTCCAGGAGATGTTGTCGGCGATATTGACTCCTAGGATGTGGTGATTTAACTGCTATGTAACTGTGGCCCTAACATCTGCATGGGCTTGTTCTGCTCTTGAATGAGGAACAAACGATTCACGATACTCACTGATGACTTTAAACACATTTCTATTAGAAATCTCGTTTCTATCTTGGAAACCCAAATGATCCCAAGGCACTGCTTCAGGGATGAGCAACTGAGTTATTCCTGGAAATTATCCCTCAATCAACTTCACTAATATAGACATCTGGCCATTTATCACATTGTAGTTTGTGGGAGCTTTGGAGTGCAGCTGCTATAATGTTCTTACATTTTAACAGCGCCAAGAATACTTCGAAGATAGTCACAAAGTGCTGGAGTAACTCAGCGGGCCAGGCAGTGTCACGGGAGAGAAGGAATTGGTGACGTTTCGGGTCGAGACCCTCCATCAGACTGAGTGCCGGTGGGGGAGGGGAGAATCTAGAGGTGTGGGAAGGTACAGAACAAATCAGAGCCGGCACCGATGACTCAGGACCGGTGGAGCCCACAATGGTCCATTGTTCGCTGGGGGCAACAAAGCGATGCACACAGTGAAATTAGCAAGAGGACCGCCAAGACGGGGCGCTCACGGTGGCGCGGTGGTAGAGTTGCTGCCTTAAAGCGAATGCAGCACCGGAGTCCCGGGTTCGATTGCACCGTCTGTACGGAGTTTGTACGTTCTCCCCGTGACCTGCGTGGGTTTTCTCCGAGATCTTTGGCTTCCTCCCACACTCCAAAGACGTGCAGGTTTGTAGGTTCATTGGCTTGGTCTAAATGTAAAAAAAATTGTCCCTAGTGGATCGCTGGTGTATCTCTCTTGGTTTCCTGGTCCTCCAAAATATTCCAAATGAAATTTAAACTGGAGGTGGGTCTAAAGTAAACTAAAAGCGGACTAGGGGATGGGAGAGAGAGGGGATGCAAGGGTTACTTGGAGTTAGAGAAGTCAATATTCATGCGGCTTGGTTGTAAGCTGGCGAAGCGATATATGAGGTATGAGGCATCAATACTTAGTTGGGTTTAGTTTTATGCCCCTGTCCCACTTAGGAAACCTGAACGGAAACCTCTGGAGACTTTGCGCCCCACCCAAGGTTTCCGTGCGGTTCCCGGAGGCTGCAGGTGGTTGCCGGAGGTTGCAGGTAGTGGAAGCAGGTAGGGAGACTGACAAAAACCTCCGGGAACCGCACGTAAACCTTGGGTGGGGCACAATGTCTCCAGAGGTTTCCATTCAGGTTTCCTAAGTGGGACAGGGGCATAAGATTCAGATTCAGATTCAGATTCAGATTCAGATTCAATTTTAATTGTCATTGTCAGTGTACAGTACAGAGACAACGAAATGCATTTAGCATCTCCCTGGAAGAGCGACATAGCAAATGATTTGAATAAATAATAATAATAAGTGTCCGGGGGGGGGGTGATGATTGGCAGTCACCGAGGTACGTTGTTGAGTAGAGTGACAGCCGCCGGAAAGAAGCTGTTCCTCGACCTGCTGGTTCGGCAATGGAGAGACCTGTAGCGCCTCCCGGATGGTAGGAGGTTAAACAGTCCGTGGTTGGGGTGAGAGCAGTCCTTGGCGAAACTAAGTTTACCTTTTAGTTTAGTTCAGTTTAGGAAAATAGCATGGAAACAGGCCCTTCGGCCCACCAGGTACAGGCTGACCATCGATCATCCGTTCACACCAGCTGTACATTATCCCACTTCTACAACCACTCCCTACACAATAGAGGTAACCAATCTACCTACAAACACATACAGGGTTGTACAAACTGAGTGGGTTTTCTCAGGGAGCTCTGGTTTCCTTCCACACTCCAAAGGCGTTGGTAAGTTAATTGGCTTTGGTAAAATTGTAAATCTTCCCTATTGTGTAGGATAGAGCTAGTGTACAGGATGGTCGGAGCGGACTCGAAGGGCCGAAGGGCCTGTTTCTGCGATGTATCACTCCCTATTGTGTAGGATAATGCTAGAATGTTGCCTGGGTTTCACAACTAAGTTATGGTTGAATAAGTCGGAGCGGACAGAAGGTTAAGGGGGGACCTGATAGAGGTCTTTAAAATGATGAGAGGGATAGACAGAGTTGATGTGGACAAGAAGGGCAAACAAGAGGACATGACTTCAGAATTATGTTTCTGCACTGTATCACTAAAGACTAAAATAATTGGGCTTGTGGGAGCTTGCTGAGTGATAACTAGCCTACGTGTGGAAATAGAAAAGTGGTGGAGGCAGGTTCATGTACTTTAAAAATAAATGAGGCATATGGATGAGAGGGATTAGGGTTGCGAGAAGGAACTAAGGGGAGAAAAATTTGTTCGCATGGACTTGTAGGGCCGAGATGGCCTGTTTCACTGAAGTTATATGGTTAAATGTTATATGTACTCCTGAAGAGAGGGCGTCTCAAGAACGAACGAAGATGCGTCACCCGTAGTCCTTCTCTCCAGAAATGCCCGTCCCTTCTCTCCAGAGATGCTGCCTGCCTGTCCTGCTGAGTAACTCCAGCTTAACAGATTGGTTTCTCCTTAGTGTAGAGATACAGCACGGAAACGGGCCCTTCGGCCCAACGAATCCGCACATTATCCTACACACATTCGGGACAATTTACGGGACACCTTATAAACCTGTACGTCTTTGGAGTGCGGGAGGAAACCGAAGGTCTCGGAGGAAAACCCACACAGGTCACGGGGAGAACGTACAAACTCCGTACAGACAGCACCCGCGGTCAGGATCAAACCCGGGTCTCTGGCGCTGTGAGACAGCAACTTTACCACTGCACCACCATGCCCCTCCCCCCCCCATTTATTGTTAATTGTCACGTGTACCGAGGTACAGTGGAAAGCTTTTGTTGCGTGCTAACCAGTGAGCGGAAAGACAATACGTGATTACCATCGAGCCGTCCACAGTGCGCAGATCTGCTGTTGAAATAAAGGTGAAATGGAGCAATCGTAATGAAAGATAGCAGATCCAATACAGGGATCAGCGGGAAAAGAGTCGCCCTGGCAACAGCGCCCTCTTGGATCTTGAGCACCACCAAATCTAACGTCTCTGGCGCTGTGAGGCAGCAACTCCACCGCTGCGCCATCGTGCCGCCCAATCCGCCACGGTTCAGATAAAGGTGTAATCTTCCTTCTGTCCTCCTTTCACAAACTCCCATCTTCCTTTCTGCACATTCTGTGGGATAAATCTGGCTGATATGAAGCAGCTACGGACTGAGTCTTTAGTTTATAGATACAGCGTGGAACCAGGGCCATTGACCCACCGAGTCCGCGCCGACCAGTGACCCCTACACTTTACCACTAATGAAACATAGAAACATAGAAAATAGGTGCAGGAGTAGGCCATTCGGCCCTTAGAGCCTGCACCGCCATTCAATATGATCATGGCTGATCATCCAACTCAGTATCCTGTACCTGCCTTCTCTCCATACCCCCTGATCCCTTTAGCCACATCTAACTCCCTCTTAAATATAGCCAATGAACTGTGGCCTCAACTACATTCTGTGGCAGAGAATTCCAGAGATTCACCACTCTCTGTGTGAAAAATGTTTTTCTCATCTCAGTCCTAAAAGACTTCCCCCTTATCCTTAAACTGTGACCCTCTTGTTCCCCCAACATCGGGAACAATCTTCCTGCATCTAGCCTGTCCAACCCCTTAAGAATTTTGTAACATTTAAGATTATTAAGTGTTTGGACACGCTAGAGGCAGGAAACATGTTCCCAATGTTGGGGGAGTCCAGAACCAGGGGCCACAGTTTAAGAATAAGGAGTGAGGCCATTTAGAACGGAGATGAAGAAAAACATTTTCACACAGAGAGTGGTGAGTCTGTAGAATTCTCTGCCTCAGTTCAGATAAAGGTCTAATCTTCCTTCTGTCCTCCTTTCTCAAGCTCCCATCTTCCTTTCTGCACATTCTGTGGGATAAATCTGGCTGATATGAAGCAGCTACGGACTGAGTCTTTGGACTGAGGTGGAGGCCAATTCTCTGGATGCTTTCAAGAGAGAGTTAGATAGAGCTCTTAAAGATAGCGGAGTCAGGGGATATGGGGAGAAGGCAGGAACGGGGTACTGAGTGGGGATGATCTGACATGATCACATTGAATGGCGGGTGCTGGTTCGAAGGGCCAAATGGCCTACTCCTGCACCTATTGTCTATTGTCTATTTCCTATTGCCTACACACACTAGGGACAATTTAAACTTATCCCAAGCCAATTAACCTACAAATCTGTACGTCTTTGGAGTGTGGGAGGAAACCGGAGATCTCGGAGAAAACCCACGCAGGTCACGGGGAGAACGTGTACAAACTCCGTACAGACGGCACCCGTAGTCGGGATCGAAGCCGGGTCTCTGGCGCTGTGAGGCAGCGACTCTACCGCTGAGCCATGCGTGAAGTCCCAGTCGACAGCCTCGCTGGGTCTTGGCAAGTTGCTGCTCTATTGTTGTCTCTGGGAGGTGGCCAGTTCCCCACACAACGTCCGTCCGCATCACAAACAACCGTGTCTGCATGTGTGATAGCCAAGAACGAGCAGTGCTGACCATTGAGGTGACCCTTTCAAACATAGGAAAGATATGCTTGTATGTATAAATAGCCAGGGACTCTGGAAGAGAGACTCGTTGGCAGTGGGGAATCGTGGGGGATGTTTGAGTTTAGTTTGGAGACACACGGCGCGGAAGCAGGCCCTTCGGCCCATCGACTGAGTGCCGACCAGCATTCCCCCACACAATAACACCAACTAGGGTGAAGAAGGGTCACGGCCCTGAAACGTTACCCCTTCCTACTCTCCAGAGACGCTGAAGTTACTCCAGCATTTTGTGTCTATTTTCACACTGGGGAACGGCACGGAAACAGGCCCTTCGGCCCACCGAGTCCGCGCCGACCAGCGATCCCCGGCACACTAACATTATCCTACACACACTCGGGACAATTTACATTTACACCAAGCCAATGAGCCTACAAACCTGAACATCTTTGGAGTGCGGGAGGAAACTGAAGATCTCGGAGAAAACCCAAGCAGGTCACGGGGAGAACGTACAAACTCTGGACAGGCAAGACATGTTTTCTCGAGGTGCTCTCTTAGTTTTTAGTTTTATTTTTAGAGAAACAGCATGGAAACAGGCCCTTCTGCCCAGCAAGTCCATGCCGACCATCGATCACCAGGGGTGAAAGCAAGAGATTGGGGTTAAGAGGGAGAGTTCGATCAGCCATGATTGAATGATGGAATGGGCTTGATGGGCCGAATGGCCTAATTCTGCTCCTGCTACACATGAACTTATGAACGTACAAACCCATTCACACGCTTCAAAAGATTTACAAAAGTACTGGGCACAGTGACGCAGCTAGTAGAGTTACTGCCTCACAGTGGAGGTGACCTGGGTTCGATCCTGACCACAGGTGCTGTCTGCATGGAGTTTGTACGTTCTCCCTGTGACTGCGTGGGTTTCCTCCGGGTGCTCGGGTTTCAATTCAGAGACACAACATGGAAACAGGCTCTTAGGCCCACTGAGTCCACGCTAGGGTTGACAACTGTCCCGTATTAGCCGGGACATCCCGTATATTGGTCTAAATTGGTTCTTGTCCCGCATTTGACCGCCGCTACTCGGGTCGAGGGGACTGTCGGGTCGGAGCGCCGCGTCTGGCCCTGCCTCACCCGTCCCGACGTAGTGCAGCCCATGGAGTGCAGCAGCAGCAGCAGCAGCAGCGCCTCGCCCCTGTGGCCCCGTCCGTCGGCAGTCCAGCCAGCTGTCCGACCATCGGACCTTCGCTTACCGCCGACACCACCACCACCCCTCCTTCTCACGGCCCAATCATCAGCTCACGAGTTGGACGGGGCGCCGGACTGGCCCGCCGGCTGGGCTTTGTGTGCAGTCCAGCACCCGGGCCAACTCATCATTCACCCAGACACGGCCGAGTCGGCCAACAAATTGCTGTTGGGAATTTGTCCCGTATTTCGACCTTTTGTCCCTTATTTAGGAGTGAGAATGTCTTACTGAACCAGACCCTGGTCTAACAAACCAGCCCTCCAAGTCCTATTTTAGTTTTCCTTTTTAGTTTAGAAATACAGAGCGGAAACGATCCCTTTGGCCCACCGAGGCCACGCCGACCAGCGATCCCCGCACACATACACTATCCTACACACACTAAGGGCAATATTTTTTTTGTACATTCATACCAAGCCAATTAACCTATAAACCTGTACGTCTTTGGGGCGTGGGAGGAAACTGAAGATCTCGGAGAAAACCCACGCAGGTCGCGGGGAGAAGGTACAAACTCCGTGCAGACAAACTCCTGCAGTCAGATTGGAACCCGGGTCTCTGGCGCCGTAAGGCAACAGCTCTATCGCCGCGCCACCCTGCCACCTGTTCTTGTTTTCCGACCTAGCTCACGGCCGTCCCGTAAACAGCAGAGCCGAACTCTCTGCTGCAGCTCCACAAAATCTCGTTTGACAGGCATTGCAGAAAGGATATTATTCAAACTCCACGTTCCAAAACAAATTGGTCGCTTCCTTCCACTCTGGTGATTGCAGGTCCCGATTAGCCATTGGGAGGTAGGGTGAGGGGTTCAAGGGGAAGAGAGGCACAAGGTCTCGGAACAAGTAACAAGCCAATTAACCTGGTCAAGGCACAATCCACTACACCCTGCATTCCTGAAGGGAGGTGCACTGAGGAGATTCATTAAGGGTAGGGCCTGCACAATGGTGCAATGGTTGGATCAAGTGTGGCCTGTTCCCACTCTGGTGTTAAGGATTCTGACAGCTGTAAACTTTGGTTTAATTGAGTTCAGTTTAGTTTGGTTTAGTTTGGTTTAGAGATACAGCACGTAAACAGGCCCTTCGGCCCACCGAGTCCCCCCCGACCAGCAAACCCCGCACACTAACATTACTCTACACCATGGACAATTTTACATTTACACCAAGCCAGTTAACCTACAAACATGCACGTCTTTGGAGTGTGGGTGGAAACTGAAGATCTGAGGAAACCCACGCAGGTGACGGGGAGAACGTACAAACTCTGTACAGACAGAGCCCGTAGTCAGGATCGAACCTGGTTCTCTAGCGCTGCAAAGCAGCAACTCTACCGCTGCGCCACCGTGACTTACAACTTAGTTTAGTTTAGTTTAGTTTGGTTTAGTTTGGTCTGGTCTGGTCTGGTCTGGTCTGGTCTGGTCTGGTTTGGTTTGATTTGGTTTGGTCTGGTCTGGTCTGGTCTGGTTTGGTTTGGTTTGGTTTGGTTTGGTTTGGTTTGGTTTAGTTTGGTTTGGTTCGGCTTGGTTTGGTTTTGTTTGGTGTCACGTGTTCCGAGGTACAGTGAAAAGCTTTTTTGTTGCGGTCTTGGTTGGAGCTGTTCTCAAACAAAAGCTGTTGCATCCTGATCAAATGTTTCTATGGTTCTGTAGAAGTTTGGTTGCAGGGGACATGGAACCTCCGAACCTACAAAGGAAGTCGAGGTTTGGCTTTCTTGGTCGTTGCTTCGTTTGGTTCTCGGCCCTTCCGTGCCGAACAAATTTTTTTTCCCCTTAGTCCCACCTGGCACTCATACCATAACCCTCCATTCCCTTCTCATCCATATGCCTATCAATTTATTTTTAAATGATACCAATGAACCTGCCTCCGGAAGCTCATTCCACACCGCTACCACTCTCTGAGTAAAGAAGTTCCCCCTCATATTACCCCTAAACTTCTGTCCCTTAATTCTGAAGTCATGTCCTCTTGTTTGAATCTTCCCTATTCTCAAAGGAAAAAGCTTGTCCACATCAACTCTGTCTATCCCTCTCATCATTTTAAAGACCTCTATCAAGTCCCCCCTTAACCTTCTGCGCTCCAGAGAATAAAGACCTAACTTATTCAACCTATCTCTGTAACTTAGTTGTTGAAACCCAGGCAACATTCTAGTAAATCTCCTCTGTACTCTCTCTATTTTGTTGACATCCTTCCAATTATAATTGGGCGACCAAAATTGTACACCATATTCCAGATTTGGTCTCACCAATGCCTTGTACAATTTTAACATTACATCCCAGCTTCTATACTCAATGCTCTGATTTATAAAGGCTAGCATACCAAAAGCTTTCTTTACCACCCTATCTATATGAGATTCCACCTTCAAGGAACTATGCACGGTTATACCCAGATCCCTCTGTTCAACTGTATTCTTCAATTCCCTACCATTTACCATGTACGTCCTATTTTGATTGTCCTGCCAAGGTGTAGCACCTCACATTTATCAGCATTAAACTCCATCTGCCGTCTTTCAGCCCATTTTTCCAAATTGCCTAAATCACTCTGTAGACTTTGGAAATCCTCTTCATTATCCACAACACATATGGGTGGTCCAGGAGATGTTGTTGGTGATATTGAGTCCGAGGAATTTCTTTCAACTATCTCTACTGCAGCACCTTCAATGCAAACTGCGGTATGTGTACATCTTTGCTTCAAGAATTCCATCGCTACCTGCTTTGTCTTGCTGACATTGAGGGAAGGGTTGTTGCCTCGACACCAGGACACAAGGTTCTCGATCTCCTTCCTGTACTCAGTCTCGTCATCTGTCACCGGCCCGCAACGGTGGTTTAGTTCAGATTTTTAGTTTAGAGATACAGCACGGAAACATGGCCTTCGGCACACCAGGTCCATGTTGACCAGCGATCCCCGCACATTAACACTATCCTACACCCACTCGGGACAATTTTTACATTCACCAAGCCAAGCCAAGCCAGTGTCAGAATTTCGGATCCCCGCACGATGTCGGGGCTAGCTCCGCACAACTCCATACGGCTCCGGCGATCGAAGTGGGATCGGCCCCGCGAGGCCGTACGGCTCAAGCGACCACGTTAGGTCGCGCTTGCCGCATGGAGTCGCATGTTCGTGGGACAGGCTCTTAAGGTTTAGTTCTTGTGGCAAATGGAATCAAGGGGTATGGGGAGAAAGTAGGAACAAACGTACGGATATTAGATGATCAGCCATGATCATATTGAATGGCGGTGCTGGCTCGAAGGGCCGCATGGCCTACTCCTGCACCTATTTGCGATGTTTCACCCGAAGAAAACCCAGGCAGGTCACAGGGGGGAACGTACAAACTCCGTACACCCATAGTCAGGATGGAACCTGGGTCTTGTTGCTATTGAGGGAGTGCAGCGTAGGTTCACAAGATTAATTCCCGGGATGGCGGGACTGTCATATGTTGAGAGAATGGAGCGGCTGGGCTTGTATACTCTGGAATTTAGGATGATGAGAGGGTATCTTATTGAAACATATAAGATTATTAAGTGTTTGGACACGCTAGAGGCGGGAAACATGTTCCCGATGTCGGGGGAGTCCAGAACCAGGGGCCACAGTTTAAGAATAAGGGGTAAGGCATTTAGAACGGAGATGAGGAAACACTTTTTCTCACAGAGAGTTGTGAGTCTGTGGAATTCTCTGCCTCAGAGGGTGGTGGAGGCCGGTTCTCTGGATACTTTCAAGAGAGAGCTAGATAGGGCTCTTGAAGCTAGTGGACTCAGGGGATATGGGGAGAAGGCAGGAATGGGGTACTGATTGGGGACGATCAGCCATGATCACATTGAATGGTGGCGCTGGCTCGAAGGGCCGAATGGCCTACTCCTGCACCTATTGTCTATTGTCTGGCGCTGTGAGGCAGCAATTCTACGCTGCGCCACCGTGCTTCGTCTGTGGAAGCCTCTTCGCCGCCCGTGCTAAACCGTGAGAGGCGCAACTGTGACCTACCTTCGCAGTAGTGCACTCCGTCACCCGTGAAACCAGCACTGCAGTAGCAGCCGAGCTTGCCTGCCACCCGCGTGCATGTGGCGTTCTTGTGGCATTTGTTGCCCTTGCACCATGTGTCGGCGTGTGGTCCGGAACTCAGCGAGAAGGAGCAGAGGTCCAGCAGACTGGACAGCCACACTGCAGTGGACCAACAGGGGGGGGAGAAAGAAACACCGATGAACAACACAGGACATACTTTCGTTTCGCTGAACTCCTCCGCTCGTTCCACCAAACCCAATCTCCTGGTCTCCCACTCCAGAGGAGTAGGCCATTCGGCCCTTCGAGCCAGCACCGCCATTCACAGTGATCATGGCTGATCATCCCCAATCAGTACACCGTTCCTGCCTTCTCCCCATGTCCCCTGACTCCGCTATCTTTAAGAGCCCTATCTAGCTCTCTCTTGAAAGTATCCAGAGAACCGGCCTCCACCCCTCTCTGAGGCAGAGAATTCCACAGACTTCTGTGTGAGATAATGTTTCCTCGTCTCTGTTCTAAATAGCTTACCCCTTATTCTTAAACTGTGGCCCCTGGTTCTGGACTCCCCCAACATCGGGAACATGTTTCCCGCCTCTAGCGTGTCCAAACTCCTAATAATCTTATATGTTTCAACCGGATCCCCTCTCATCCGTCTAAATTCCAGAGTGCACAAGCCCAGCCGCTCCATTCTATCAACATATGACAGTCCCGCCACCCCGGGAATTAATCTTGTGAACCTACGCTGCACTCCCTCAATAGCAAGAATGTCCTTCCTCAAACAAAATCACCTCTTAACATCGGTAGGGAATTGAACTAACAATTAGGCACAAAGATTAGCAAAAATAAATAAAATAAATTAAAAGAGTCTAATAATATTGCAAAATGCTTAAAGTCCTTAGTGTACCCAAAACATGTTGTAGTTCATCGTTTAGTAAAGGCCCTGTCCCACTTTCCCGAGTTATTCACAAATTCATCTTCCCGATGGCAGGAGGGAAATGAGAGCATGGCCAGGGTGGTGTGGGCTTGTGAAGATGCTGGCTGTCTTTCTGAGGCAGTGACTCCTGCAATTTAGTTTGGTATAGCTTAGCGTAACTTTGTCTGCCCTCTTTATGTGGTGAATATTTGTCTACCTTCCATTTTTCCAGCATCTGCAGTTCTTTCTTAAACATCTTACACACCGGGGACACTTTACAATTTCACCCAGTCAATTAACCTACAAAACCTGCACGTGTTTGGAGGAAACCGGAGCACCCGGAGAAAACCCACTCAGGTCACGGGGAGGACAGGACGTACAAACTCCGTACAGTCAGCGCCCGTAGTCGGGATCGAACCCGGGTCTCTGGCGCTGTGAGGCAGCGACTCTACCCGCTGCGCCACTGTGCCGTGCCAAATCTTTTTGTTGGTGGGGCGGTGAGTACCCGTGATGGAGCGGGCTGGCACAACCCACACGCTTGTTTTAACCGCGCCGCCCGCAAAATGCTGCACGCGATGATTTTGTTTTTGCGTTGGCAGCAGAGATAGACAAAGTAACTAAAGGTGCCACTAAAATTACTTTATTATTTGATGTTTAACTCCAGCAGTGATTGCCGCAGAGCAGTGCGTCACCAGGGAGGGGAATCTTTCTAATCACTAGAACATTATAAACATGACTGCAGGATTTCCTGCCACCTTTGTTTTCAACCTAAGCTGCAAAGTCACATTTCCAGATTGCCACAGGCTGCTATAATAGAATCGCGGAGTCCAAGAGCACGGGCAGTATCGGTGGGGGGGTGGAGTTGGGGAGTTGGGGAGTTGGGGAGGGAAGTTGACCCACTGTAGCTATGTTTCAAGAGAGTTAGTCGTAGTTCTTTTCACACGTTGCATCTCATAGAAACACAGGTACAGGAATAAGCCATTTGGCCCTTCGAGTCAGCACCAACATTCAATATGATCATAGAAACATAGAATCATAGAAAATAGGTGCAGGAGTAGGCCATTCGGCCCTTCGAGCCTGCACCGCCATTCAATATGATCATGGCTGATCATCCAACTCAGTATCCTGTACCTGCCTTCTCTCCATACCCCTGATCCCTTTAGCCACAAGGGCCACATCTAACTCCCTCTTAAAATATAGCCAATGAACTGGCCTCAACCACCTTCTGTGGCAGAGAATTCCAGAGATTCACCACTCTATGTGTAAAAAATGTTTTTCTCATCTCGGTCCTAAAAGACTTCCCCCTTATCCTTAAACTGTGACCCCTTGTTCTGGACTTCCCCAACATCGGGAACAATCTTCCTGCATCTAGCCTGTCCAATCCCTTAAGAATTTTGTACGTTTCTGTAAGATCCCCCCTCAATCTTCTAAATTCTAGCGAGTGGCTGATCATCCAAAATCCTGCTTTCCAGTTCCTGCTTTCTCCCCACATTCTCCCTTGATTCCATTAGCCCCAAGAGCCAAATCCAACTCTCTCTCGAATGCATCTTCACTGCCACGGGAGCCCCGAGTACCTGCGAGCGGCCATTAACGTAAATCTCCAAGTTCAAATCAGGCAAACTCAGGAGATGAACTCATAGAGTGGGACAGGGCTTTTACCTTGCACTAAATGTTATTCCCTTACACCCCTGTCCTACTTAGGAAACCTGAACGGAAACCTCTGGAGACTTTGCGTCCCACCCAAGGTTTCCGTGCGGTTGCCGGAGGTTGCAGGTGGTTGCCGGAGGTTGCAGGTAGTGGAAGCAGGTAGGGAGACTGACAAAAACCTCCGGGAACCACACGGAAACCTTGGGTGGGGTGCAAACTCTCCAGAGGTTTCCGTTCAGGTTTCCTAAGTGGGACAGGGGCATTATCATGTATCTGAACACTGCAAATTGGTGACCCTCGGCCTATCTTTGATTGGACTTTGCTGGCTTTACCTTGCACTAAATGTTATTCCCTTATCATGTACCTTGCACACTGTAAATGGCTCGATTGTAATCATGTATTGTCTTTCTGCTGACTGGTTAGCACACAACAAAGGCTTTCCAATGCACCTCGGTACACGTGACAATAAACTAAACTGAAACTAAACAGACGTCTTATTCCAGATCACAACCACTGTGTTCAGATTAACAATATCCCCCTCATCTTCCCTCTCAATCTTTGTCCCGTTATCTTAAATCTGTGGAGACCTGTTGCCTTCATTTTTTGAATTATTAAAAATAATTCGCAAGGGCGGCACGGTGACGCAGCGGTAGAGTTACTGCCTCACAGCAACAGAGACCCCAGGTTCGATCCTGACTACGGGCGCTGTCTGTGTGGAGTTTGCACGTTCTCCCCGTGACCTGCGTGGGTTTTCTCCAGCAGCTCCGATATCCTCCCACACTCCAAAGCAGTGCGGGTTTGTAGGTTAATTGGCTTCTGCAAAGTGTGGGATAGAACTAGTTTCGAGTTTAAAGTGTTTACAGTGCAGAAACAGGCCCTTCAGCCCACCAAATATTCCTTTCCCTGTTGAAGTAACAGTACTGAAGCTAACAGATAGATTAAGTGA